>NW_027455864.1:0-29341 GCF_040206685.1 Ascaphus truei
ACAAAGCTGACTTGCAGTACATTATAGGGTCTAAAAATTTTTTTTGCATTTGCTATGTGTCTTACCATCTTTCACCATTATTAAGAGGTTTATGTATATTCATTATATATTTTTTCTGTGGTCTGGATTTACTTACCATTCATATTAATCATTATCTATTGCATTGGATCGGCCGATCTTAGTCACACTACTTTGGGAAAAATTATTTTTTCCCCTGGTTCTGTTATGGTATATTTGCAATAATATATTGTTATCTTGTTTTGGTTCTTACCAGACCTATTGTACCTCTTTGGTGTTTCTACGCTGTGTCACATAGTGATTTGTCATACGATCTGTGTGGGTCTGTTTTATGTGTTTTTTATACTTTTTGCTAATAAAGTCCATTTTTTTCTATTTTTAATTATTCAGTGTTTGAGTGCACCTCTTTGACCCTACTTTTTCTTTTTCTTAGTTGTATATTTGCTAATGTTGAAAATGCTGTGATCATCTACATTATTTCTTCTAGCTCTATTTCGTCTGTTATTGCCTCCTCTCTGTCCTCTACATCGTTTTTTCTTTTTTTCTTGCTGCCAAGGAGCACTAAATGGGGGTTTGTATATTGTAGTAACCTTTACCTCCGGGAAGATATGCTCCCTTTCCTTGCACCACTCTAAAAAGAGAACGCCGGCTTAGTGACCTGTGTGGGTAGAGATTCATAGCTACTAACCTCCTCGTCCTCTTCACATTCCCTCTCAGATAATACCTGGAATTGGTTGCTAATAGTAAAGTCGTCTGCCTGGACCAAAGATGGAATCATGGATTTAGGTTTGGACACACGTTGGGAAATAAATTGCTGTTTGTTGTGTACTGGCAGTTTAATTGGTACAATAGGGTGGGGCTGTGAGTCAGGTTTAATTACATGGGAGCTGGAATTTTTGTTAATGTTAGATTTTACGTTCTTATGATTATCCTGCGGAGGGTGTTTATTCCTACTAGTAGAATGTTTTTTATGGCTAGTCTTGTGACTATTTTCTTTAGAATTTTTGTTCCAGCTCTTATAATTACCCGACTCATAGTCCAATCTGTCCCTGATGAATTTTTGCTGTTTAGTGGAAATGATGTCTTTTTCCAATTTGACCAATCTTTTCCTAATTTCTGTCTCAAGAGTCAAAAGTTCACTGTTGCCCTTGAAAGATTCAAGCTTAATCTGAATATCAGTATTTTTTTCATCCAATGTAACCAGTATCTGTTTACGATGGGAAACCAATAAACACATATGTGAATCAGAGCAATGGTCAAGAATCTTATTCCATTCCAACATAAACTTTTCATTAGTTGCATCAATCGTGGGGAGTTTGTTTAATCTCAAACCACGTGGGATGCGTTTATGTTCAATATATTTTGTAAGTGCTGTAGTTTCCCATATCTGTCTCGTCTCACTAATCAACAACTTTTCTAGTTCTTATATAAGTGGACGGAAATCGCTTGAATCGGTTTCTAATATAGGGACCGCTGTTTTTTTATCATCAAATATTTGATCGGCATTAAAATTACGATGTGTTCTAAGGTGAAACAATGAATCCATAATAAGTGAAAATATAAATAATTACACGTGAAGTGATAAAAATATGTATATAAATACCACGTGATAAAGAGCACTATTTAAGTGGGTGCAAAAGCTGCTACACTAGTGTTACAAACAGATAAAGGGAAAGGGCAGTGGGAACAGCGCTAATGCTACAAATAAAAATAGTGACACATGGGTGACTAATAAATAATGAAACACACTTTAAATGTTAAAGTGGGGGCTGCCAAGAACAAAGGTTCACACAAAACAATATAGACAATAAAAACAAACAAACCGGTGCCTCCAAAAAGAATAACAAACAAAGCCTGACCAAATATAAAGTCCAATAAGGCTGAGTGGAAATCCAGAGTAGAATCTTCGATGAAGTCTCATGGAAAGACAAACAAACAGATAAGACAAACACACAAAAAAAGAAAAAAGAAAAAGATCATAGTGCAACTAAAAACAACTAAAACAAATAATCACTGATATGATAAACGAGAGAATAATTACAAATTTAATGCAAATGAATTAAAAGGCAACAAACACTTGAATGTTATGCAAGAGACACTATTAAAGCGATGACCAGATAACTCACAACCACAGTATAAAGGAAATAGCTGTAACCAAAATTACTAGTCACCCACTACACAGATCACTGGATAAGCATGGTCTATACAGTGGTCCCTAGAATGCTCAACACAGCTTAACAAAAAGTCAATGCTGTAAGATAGACAGAGTAAATGGCTATGGTTCCAACTATAAAAATAGCACAGTCCAAAAGCTGTAGAGTATAAAGCACACTGCTCCTGAGCATATAAAACAGTGTCACTAAATGTGCATGGAGCAGCAGGTCAAGGTATAGTTACGTGTCCCAGAGAGAGGACAAACCAGGGGATACTGCCTACAGCACCCACTCCTACGCGTTTCGGCCAGATGCCTTCAACTGGGAGTGGTGGGGTAGGCAGAATAATATGCAGGCTTAAAAAGGATTATAATCGTGCCCAAAAATGCCGTCACCTGGTGAAAATTACACAATATAAATTACCCAAATTATCCTCAGGAGTGTGCAAAGAAGACCAACCCATTGCGCATGTCCCCGACGACGTCATCGGCAGGAGCCCAGCGTTCCAAAGCGCAGCTCTGTCCCTGTGTTTGGACAGAGCTGGCAGACAAATTTCTTCACATGGCTGAATGCGCATGCGGGTGACGTCATCTGCAAGTGCCCAATACATTGGTGCGTCGCTCACCCAATGCTCACATTGAGCTAACAGACCAATATACTCACGCAAATAGAAAGCGTATGCGTGGCCAAATAAAAACTAGATTGGAAAACCCTCACACGCAGAAGGTTTGCCCATGCGCATGAGCAGTACTCAATAATATTCCTCCATTTAAAGGGAGAGTAGCATGAGCTGCCCAAATACATTAGAAAAGTAGGCACAGTAAATTAAGATGTTGGCAATATGTATTGTGACAGGGTCATTGACTCTGTATATGTTAGTAGGAGATGGCAGTATGCATGCTTTCCAGTAGACGAGGGGTTAACCCAGCTTATTAAGCAGTCCACAGGTGATTCAAATTAAGCTGCTTTAAAACAGGAAGAGGAAATGCCTCTGGAGCAGCAGTCTCTCTCAGGCACAGAGAGAAGACAGAGGAGTGTTGACAGACAGACACAAGCTGCTCAGATTGATCCTGTCCCAAGGGGGAATAAAGCTCCCAGGTAAGGAGCCAACTGGTATTGTTGAACATTGTTGGGCTGGACTAGGTTAGGTAGCCAGCCAGGTAGATAGCCTGCACTTTTGTTTAGTCAGTGCCCCGACCGGGGTTAGGTTTTTGTTTACGTTTTCATTTAAAGGGACAGAGTACCCATTGTTTTAGTTACCCTTTTTGGACAAATAAATCCACCAGCACTATTTCACCAGAAAAGTCGTGTTGTCTCCTCACTTACCACGGCCATCCTGCCACAGTATATATATTAAAAGGTGGATCCCGCATCCACAAGACAGCGTAATAAAGGTAACCAAATAAGCTGACAAATATATGTAAAATCTAATATGTCAGCGGTGCTACAGGGTAAATGATAATATGGCATGTTGCAGGGTACATGCAACTACACATGCGGGGTCTCTTGACAAGGCTTATTTATTGAGCCTTAAAAAACATACAGCACACAAAACAAAATAGCTTCTCTTCAGCAGACAAAACAAAATAGCTTCTCTTCAGCATGGCAAACAAAGCAGCTTCTCTTCAGCGTGCAAGACACAGACAGTTCAAAAAACATGTACTTTGCAAACAGACCTTCTAGCAGTAATCTCCTCAGTATTTCAGTCCTCTCTCCTGACCAGATAGACTGCATGTGTGCACAGCCTGGGGGTTTTAAAACACTTTGATCATACAGCTGGTGTCAGACTAAATAAGCAGCCCTTCCCAACTTAACCTCGTCACTGCTGCACTGCAAGCCTAAACATAGGTTTGCCAAGTATATGGCTGGTGACGTTCATTCACCCTGTCACATTCCTCCCCTGTTAGTGTGTGGCTGGGGCCACGCACGGCTGAAGCCCGATGATCCACCCCTTCTCTAGAAAAGAAGTCAGCATTAGCATTTTCGTTTCCAGGCCTGTGCTGAATCTCAAATGAGAAGGGTTGGAGGGCCATATACTGCACCGACACACTTTATTCGAGCAAATACCCAGTATGTACCTGGTAGATACCTGGAATGCGCCGCTCCTCACCTCTGAAAAGCCCCGTTGCGTTTGCCTTCCCAGCCTGGGTTCATGCCTGGCTGACGGGCGGCTGATCTGTTAAATGATAATGATTAGGATTTAATAGGCTGCAATGCTTCGCGTGTCTACCAGATGGCATAAATTCATGAATTGTAATGCAGTATATATATATATACTGTGCAGTATTGCAGCCAGCGGGAATAAAATGCTTCAATCCCTGCCTGGAAAATACCTCAATGCACTCGGGCAGAAAACAGTCACAAACCTCAATACACCCGGGTATACCCGAATTCGTGGGACTAGCCGAGCTCGAATAAAGTGTGTCGCCAGTGTACCACCTGGTCAATCTAGCATTGGAGTCTTTCATACTATTTAACCACTTTAATGGAGCATGGTCCGTCACCAGAGTAAAATGGACTCCTGCCAGGTAATGCCTCAAAGACTCGATTGCCCACTTTACTGCGAGGCACTCCTTCTCAATCACTGAGTAGTTTTTTTCCCTAGGAACCGCCGATAGTACTCTGCTAAACCTAGCAGAGAGCGTACCTGAATTTTTGTTTGGGGGGTCGGAACTTCTTTCAGGGCAGCTACCTTGTGGCCTTACTTTTCCACCTCCCACTGCATACCCTAAGTATTTGGTTTCTGCCTTACCTAAGGCACATTTCTTATGGTTGGCTGTAAGCCCTGCCTCTCTTAGAGATTTGAGGACCGCTTTCAGCCTATTTAGATGGGCCCACCAGTGTTTACTATAAATGAAAATGTCATCTAGGTTGGCTGCGGCATAAGCCCTATGGGGTCTCAGCACTTTATCCATGAGTCTTTGAAATGTGGCTGGGGCTCCATGCAGTCCAAATGGCATTGTCACAAACTGGTATAAACCCATGGGAGTGGCGAAGGCTGTTTTGCACTTGGACTTTTCCTCTAAAGGTATTTGCCAGTATCCTTTTGTTAAGTCCAGCGTGGATATATATGTGGATATATATACCGCGTTACCAAGGGCGTCAATTAATTCGTCCACTCTTGGCATCGGATATGCGTCGAACTTGGATACCGCATTGTCCTTTCGGAGGTCCACACAAAATCTTACCTTCCCATTGGGTTTAGGGACCATAACTAGTGGACTACACCACTCACTGCATGATTCCTCAATCACTCCTAAGCGTAACATTTCCTGTACCTCCTTCTCTACCAGGGCCCTACGACTTTCAGGCAACCTATAAGGACGGGAACGTACTCTTACCCCTGGTGCTGTCTTGATCACATGTGAAATTAAATTAGTTTGCCCTGGTAAATCAGAAAAAACATCATGGAATTGTGTAATTATTTCTAACAAGTCCCCTTTTTGTTCAGAGGACAACTGTCTACCCATTGGGATTTTATCGTCACCCTCAATGTTCTCCCGTGGGGGTTGAGGACCCAAATCCATTTCCTCCTCCACCGGGTGGATGAATAGAGACCGCTGCATCTTCCAGGGTTTCAGCAAGTTCACATGGTAAATTTGTTTACCCTTCCTGGACCCTGGTTGAGCGATCTCGTAATCCACATCACCCGTGCGGCGGAGTACTTCGAATGGGCCCTCCCGTTTGGCTAGGAGTTTGCTCTCACAACTGGGTAACAACAACATCACCTGATCTCCTGGGTGAAACACTCTCATATGAGCATTTTGATTGTAATGTCTCTCCTGACTGTCCTGGGCTGATCTAAGATTCTCCCCAGCAAAATGCCCGACCACGTCTAGGCGCTTCCTAAGGTCCAATACATATTGCAGGGTATTCTTTGAAGGGGACCGCTGTTCCTCCCAGGACTCCTTTAGGAGGTCTAGAATACCCCGGGGTTGGCGGCCATACAGCAGTTCAAATGGCGAGAATCCCATGGAGGCCTGGGGAACTTCCCGCACTGCAAACAGCAGAAAAGGGAGAAGTTCATCCCAGGCCCTCTTCTCTGAATGTACAAATTTCCTCAGCATCCCTTTTAGAGTTCGGTTAAATCTTTCCACCAATCGGTCAGTCTGTGGATGGTAGACCGATGTCTGAACAGACTTGACCTCTAGTAATTTTAAGACATCCTGCATCAGTTTAGCCATAAAATTTGTACCTTGGTCTGTCAACATAACCTGGGGAAGTCCAACCCGTGAGAACAGCTCCAACAACTTCTTGGCTACTTGCTTCGCCATTGCTGTTCTCAGTGGGAACGCCTCAGGATATCTTGTAGCATAGTCATCTATTACAAGAATAAACCTGTGTCCTTTTGCAGAAGGTTCTAGAGGTCTACCCCAATCCTCTCAAAGGGAACTGACACCAAGGGTAGAGGAACCAAGGGGCTGGTTTTTGTCCCTTCGGAATACTTAGCTTGCACTCCGGACATGCCGCACATAACTTAGCAATATCACTATGCATCCCTGGCCAATAGAATCGGGATGAAAGACGGTCCAATGTTTTATCCCTGCCAAGCTGACCACCCCAAGGGACAGTATGGGCTAGAGTGAACACAGATTTAACAAACGCCTTGGGAACCAATATCTGTTTGGTGACATCCCCTGTTTGTGTCTGCCTATTCACCCTATACAGGATATCATTTGATAATTCGAAATGGGGGAATACTATCACCCCCTGTGCATTCAATATCTGCTCATCAATTTTTACCACCTTATCATACTGTCTAGCAATGACTGGGTCTTCCTTTGCCTCTGGTGAAAATCATAGGTCTGGTAAATCTCCAGGGCCCATATCCCCCTCCCTCTGGCCATCCCCAGCCATCACTTGTGACTTCTGGCTACTAGAATGGTCACCTTGAGACCCAGATTTCTGAAACCAGTCCTGTTTGTCAGAGCGTCTTTGCTTCCGAGTCTTTGGAACCCGGTGTCTACTGGGAAAAAGGTCTGCCGAGAAGGGAAACAGTTTGCCAGTGTTCTCCTGAGCCAAAAGATAAGGCTCCTCGTGAGAGACTGGAGCCATTAGGTCCGAAAAGAAAGGCCAGTCCCGGCCGAGCACAATGAGGGCAGGGAGCCAAGGAGTGACTCCTACTTCGAGGTTGGCCTCCTGACCTTTTACCTGTAGCCGGATTTTGGCCGTCGGATACCGTTTTACATTGCCGTGTATACATTCTATACTCCATGGAGTGTCAAAAGAACACACGTTAGGCGGTAACAGTTCCTGGAAGACCAGAGTTTTCCCAGAGCCTGAATCTACAAGGGCCTGGACGGTTTTTCCCCCAACCTGGGCTGGAAGTATCCAGGGCTTGTAATTGTCTCCAGTGAACGCCAAGGCGACGGTCCTGCTGAATAAACAATCCATCTGTGGACAGTCCACATGCGATGGCCTTGTTCTCCGCAGGCGGAACATGGAGAGGGTCCCCTCGCAGTAGGGGGTCATGGATAGCGCTCCGCTGGACCAGATACTGGAGACCAGGCATCTGGTGGGTCCTGTGGGTGACGTCCTCAGAAGTTCCTCTCATTTGGCGACAAGCAGACATCAGGAATGGATGAGGGTCTCGGCGGTGCCAGGCGTTTTGACTTCTTCCTTGTTGGAAGGACTGCTCCTTTTGTGGCACTTGGCGGTTGCGCATGGAGGGGCCGTAGTTTCCCCATTGTTCCAATCTCCCTCTTTGGGTCTCTGCAAGTGCTGGTGAAGTTGGATCCGTCGGGTCCAGGGCATTCGCCTGATCCTCGGCCCCAACGAAGTTCTCCACGAGTCGGACCGCCAAAGCTAGTGTTTCAGCAGCATGGCATTTTACCCACGAGCGTGCGGAAGGGGGTATTATCTGTAGGAATTGTTCCAAAACCACTTGTTCAAGAATTGCCTTCTTAGTGCGCTCCTCGGGTTGTTTCCAGCGAGTACACAAGTCCAACAATCGCTGAGCGAGGACCCGGGGTCTCATCTTAGCGGTGTACTTCAGGTTCCGGAACTGCTGTCGGTAGGTCTCTGGGGTCAGACCTAAGCGATCCAGTATGGCGGCTTTTACTTGTCGGTAGTCTATTGCCTGATCTGCTGGGAGGCCCTGATATGAAGCCTGGGCTTCTCCCATGAGGAGCGGGGCCAAAGCAGTTGCCCAGCGATCTGCAGCCCAGCCCTGAGCTTCGGCAACCCTTTCAAATGTCAGTAGAAAAGCCTCTGGATCCTCGTTCTGAGCCATTTTCCTCTGGAGAACCGGGGGTTTGTTTGCAGGTTCTCGACTGGCAGACACCTGGAATTGGGTCAGCAGCCTGGCCATCCGCTCATCCTGTGCTGCCTGCTGCTGCAATAGTCTTTCATCTCTCTCTGCTTGTAGTTGGGCCTGCTGGCACAGCAACTCTTTTAAAAATTCTTCCATTTTTCTCATTCTTGTGTGTGTGGCCCTTTTACTGCAGGAGCCTTTCAAAATCCCGGCACTTCTGACACCATATGTTGCAAGGTACATGCAACTACACACGCGGGGTCTCTTGACAAGGCTTATTTATTAAGCCTTAAAAAACTTCTCTTCAGCAGACAAAACAAAATAGCTTCTCTTCAGCATGGCAAACAAAGCAGCTTCTCTTCAGCGTGCAAGACACAGACAGTTCATAAAACATGTACTTTGCAAACAGACCTTCTAGCAGTAATCTCCTCAGTATTTCAGTCCTCTCTCCTGACCAGCTAGACTGCATGTGTGCACAGCCTGGGGGTTTTAAAACACCTTGATCATTCAGCTGGTGTCAGACTAATTAAGCAGACCTTCCCAACTTAACCTCGTCACTGCTGCACTGCAAGCCTAAACATAGGTTTGCCAGGTATATGGCTGGTGATGTTCATTCACCCTGTCACATGGCAAAACAAGAAAAAGAAACCCAAATAGTAGCACTCAGGTATACCATATAGCAGTATCAAAATTTATTCTTTGAATGTCACAAAAAAGAATAAAAGATAGTACAGAAATTCTAAAAACACGGCATAGATCCCCTATGCATAAGCCTAGGACAATTTTTCTAGTTATGGTGCCAAACAAAACAGATGAAAACACTGAATGGAGCCAGGGATAGGATAACAAATGTCCCTGGATATGAGTGGATGTCCTGAAGGTACTGGTCATGAGTATATATAGACACAGTATCCCTAACATAAAAAAACAGTGGTGTTGCTAGTGGAAAAGCTAACAAGCTATATGCAATCCCATGCACAAGTGATGGATCAAAGGAGGGTTGGAACCAGACTAAAATCCTAACGTAGATATGGGTCAACCAGTACACTGTTAGACTGACAGTGGATGATTGCAATCAGAGCAAGGAAAAATCCTCAATAACAATATAAGCAAATCACAGTCAAGTGTAAATGGTAAACAGAGTATGAACTGAGTCCAGATCCTAGTATACACAGTGCAGGGTGTTTAAGAAACACAATCCTTTGAAAAAGTCACTCACGTGACGAAACTAGTCAGGACGTCGTGACCACGCAGGTTGAGGCAGTGTCGAGGTCTGCCAATTTCCTATTACACACGAAGAAAGGTAGAGGATACTTCCGGGCAAAATAGAGTTGTTATTGCGGAGTTGGGTGCTCTAAGGTCTGAATGCTGGGACTATGATTTCACGTCAGGCACATGGAGTGAAGTGTTTGGGGAGAAACCCGGGCGCTATCTCTTTGGAGCTTGTCGTATGTACGGAGATGTAGAAAAAAGGGGGGGGTATGATACTGCCTGAGAGTGGTTTTCAACTGATGTCCTCCTGTGACTCCGAACCCCAGCAGGATCTATCCAGGACCCTTATAGGCAATGAATACAAAAAGGATGGGGGAGCACAGTTGTGGGAAACAGGCAGTGTAATGTATCTAGTAATTCACCCTTAATAGGATATAGCGGTTAGACCCTGAGCAAGCGTAATGGCTCAGGTGGCTGATAACCAATCTTAAAGGGTAAACATACATAAATTGTGTATGTGTGGGAAAAGGGTAAAAATAATATAATATAACTTACACGGCCTTGTGTAAGCTCAGTCGCTTCAAGGTTTCTTTGGGAGTCCAGTTGATCTTGCAATGATGCTTTTCTCTCTGCGATGTGCGTTCTTCTTCTTGTCGTGTATACTGCTTACTTCGTTGGTTCAATGTTCCGCTCCAGGGGGATTTCCTCTCATATAAACAAAAAAGAGGATAGGATTAAGTCATATGTATATAAAACGTAGATGAGGGGGAGGATGGGGTACAAATAGATCATTGAAATAAAACAGTATAGTTTAGCACTCACACGGGCTAATGTGAGTGTATTCTTATCTTGGTATCTTGTTTCTGCCCATTAGGGATGTAACCCAATTGGTAGCAGATGGTGATACAGGTGTGGGGACAAAGATATAAAGTGTATATACAACACAATACTCACACGGGCCAGTGTGAGTACACACTCCTAGCGATTTCTTTGTGCTTCTAGTCCTCGTGTAGCTGAAGCTGAAGATGGGTTAGGCAACAGAATATAAGACACTAAGGTCTGGAAGGTAAAAAACTAACTTTATTAAAAAACAAGAAATAAAAGTATAAAAACAGAAACCAAAGGCTTCTGTGGGGAAGTAAAAGCAAGGGGTGGTAGGGTGGTGTATAGTAGTAGGGGGTCTCGCCTTCCGCATCCGGATGGGGAGCTACAACTACACCTCTGCCTCCTCTGTGGTGTGCTGTGAAATGTCTCTGATTCAATAAGAGCAACGCGTTTCGTCCGGAACTGGACTTCCTCAGGCTCTGTGGATCAGGACCGACTGTTCCTTGTCCTTTTTATTGAAACATTACATGGAGTGAAGTAGCTGACAACTGGATATTTTCCTACTACACCGGATAGTGTTTCAGCTACCTGCCTAACACCACCACCCCTCCTGCTTACACTGACTACCATCTTCCATCCAGCCACGGATAAGTACCCTCATTTACTGCTTGTGTAAATCTACAGCAATATCTGGCTTTCTACCCTCCTACAGTCTCAGCTGGTTTACAGATTGTCTCCCTTGAATGCTTTTTCACTATTTAAAGTGAGTGCAATTTCTGGCGGCCACTTTCTGCTTTTTAATAAATTGTCAATTTTAGAAACAATATTATGCCATGGAGTTGGCGCTTCTTTTTGTCTTTGTTTTTTAGATTCTTCTGATCTGGCTAGATCAACAAAGGAGCAGCCTACTCCACATTGTGACTGACAATTAATCTCTGTATCTGGACTTTTTTTCTCATCTGTTTCCGTCATTTGGACTGGTTTGTTCTCTGATATTCACGTTATATGGTTTTATTATTCTAATTTTCTTATTGCTTTAATTTTTATTTAGTAATATTATATAAGCACTATTTGACTATTTAATAATTCAGCCCTATTCACCATCACATTAGAACTCACTTATCACACTTATAGCGCTAATCTTTGTTCCTTGTTTTTGATATATATATATATATATATATATATATATATATATATATATATATATATATATATATATATATATATATATACATATATATATATACATATATATATATATATATATATATATATACATATAGACAGACAGACAGACAGACAGACAGATAGATAGATAGAGGTATTTTTTTACAGGTGTCTGTGTGTTTAAAAATATATTAGAATGAAATGTCTTCAAGTAATTTGAATAGAAGGTATGCTTAGAGGACAAAAATCCCATTGGAGTATTTGCTTTGTCTTTCGGAGATGTTGTATCTGTTGTACTACTGTAAGGTTCAAAAATAAGATAATAATCAATGCAACTATTATATATATATATATATTTATAATATTTTATATGCCAATTAAAATGAACCATAACGTGTGTGTAATAAACAAAAGATTGATTTAAATAACAATTCACAGCATTTAAAAGATATGTTTTATTCATTAATGGCCACCAATGTGTTATTGGAAGGTTAGACTCAAATTGAAATGTCATTTTTATCAGCTGACTTTGTAACTGCAAGGTTATTCTATCTCCATAAAAGTATTTATAAAATAAAAGTTCCATATATTGTATTAATGACATGTATGAACATGTATATTCATAGCAATATTATTCTGTGTGGATGATGTAGTCTGTTTAGATTTTTTGACAGGCTATACACGCTTTCTTGTAAATGAAATGTAAATTTAACTGAAGAGAATACAATATAGCAACAGACTACAGAGACATTCTACTTCATAACAGCAATTTGTACAGCAACTATACTAAATCACTCAATATATTAAGCCATGAACCTTGATCAAGTATCTTCATAAACATCTGCTACTTTATGCACTTTCCAAATTCCAATTAAAAGCAGGAAAAGCTTCCCAGATTGAGTGAAAGTCAGTTGCACAACAGAAATACATTGCTGGCCTTTATCATTACAAAGTTATCGAGGATTTTCCTACCAAATCCTGCTTTCCTGCAAAAACAAATACATGCTAAACACATACGCTAAAAAATATTATTCTCCATTGATTCGATTGAAACATTGGTTACAAAATAAGGTTCATATGAAGTTTATAAAAAATAAATACTGTTCCAAAACATTTAAGGCTTTAACAAACTTTTTAAAAATGTGTATCACCAATATACAGTATACCAGAAAAGCAACCTGTTAATACAGATGTAGCAGATGTTATTGTCCCTGCTGGTGCATAGCTGTGGGGAGGGGGGTGGGGAACACAATGCTCCAGTGGGAGCGACTGCCATTGTAAATGCATTAGCTACGTGTCAAAAAAAATGGATGGGCTAGTTCCAAAAAGGGGTGGGGCTAATGTGCCCATGGGTGTAATAACATCTGCTACATCTGTACAGTATATCCTTTTCATTAGAACAATAAAAGAGAACAGGCATGATCCTCGTACCCTCGACTCTTGCCCATTCTTCTTACAAGCCAATCCAAATAAATACAGACACCTTGGTTTGGTACCCACGGCCATAGTCTTTTATTTTAAATATAAACCAAAACTCCTGGACCTTGTCAGCAAGTAGTCCCACTCAGTGAACTGGTTATGCTCACCACTACTACTTAACCCAGTGTACACTCCTGGTTCCTAACACCTGGGGTCAATCTTACTGTAGGTGTTCACCAATATGCCCGCTGCACCTGGCCCTGACCCAGGAGCACATCTTTGGATCCCTCCCATAGTAGTCGGACATTGTAGTTGGATTGCTTCCTCTTAAGGCCCTACAGATTATTCAAAAATCCTTTAATAAGAGTCGGTTGTATGAATTTTAATGAATCCCGTGCCAGATTCAACCTGATTCGGAATCCACCACTGATTCAACTTCAATCAGTTGAGCGGATTCCAAACAATTTGAAACAGTGGTCAGTCCAGTAAGTTACAGGTTAATGGTTAAGCTACTGTACAAGTTTTATTATAGTAAATAGTGTATAAATGTTTGAACTATAATTCAGCACCAGCCCTAATCAACCCATAACTAAACACTGCTTAAAACACATTGGCTTAAATTTGAGACTGCATACCCTTTTATATACTCCTCCTACAATAATGCCACTGGAGGATTCAAATTACTTTTTACAGATTCAGATTCCATTTGTAGTCTCGAATTACGAATTTGTCAGATGGATTTTCAGTGATAGAAAAAAAACACTAATCTGCCTTTTGATACTGATCAGCAGAATTCCACAGTTTAAAGTAAATGGTCAATCGACAGCGGTTTCTGATTCCGCAGAAGAGTTTGCCCATCTTTAGTTACTAGAAAGGCAATAAATTTAAGAGGAGATGAAAAGGGAATCTCCTTCCAAAACCCTGCGGAGGGGGGGGGGGGGGGGCAATAGCGAGAAATGGACATGGATAATGTGGCTAAAGTGATGGTAGAAGCAAGCAGGTCTTGGTGAAAACATATAAAATCTATTTAAATATATCAAAGTTTCAGCTCACTCTGGAGCCTTTCTCAGAGAACAGAAGGAAAAAGGTTTCCAGGTTAAAAAAGGTGATGCTAAAATCTATATATAAATTAATATATACATATATACATACATACATTGTGATGTCTCAGTCACGTTTCAGGGTCTTTTGTCCCGTATTAAAGGCAGGAAACTTTAGAGTTCGTTAAATAGGGTTATTTACGGGTCAAATCAATAAACAAAACAAACAAAGGACTAACTCCATTTTGGAGTTCTGACTAATACAGCTTAGTCACTTACTAACAGTTGGAAAACTAACCTCTTTCCACATTCAGGACCCTGTACCTGCAGACAGACCTCAGTTCTCTCTGCAGTCTCTCACTGGCTGTTAGTGTGTGTGCTCCCAGATCATCACAGCAGCATCCCAGGGAGGTGTCTGTGCAGCCTTTTAATCTGCAGCCCATAATTAAGGCTCAGGTGAAGGAAAAGGGTACACACCCAGGAAGGTGTTGGGTCCTATATACCTCCCTTGAAACACCTTCTCCCTGAGCATATCACATATCCCCAATAACCTCCTTTGCTCATTCGTGACCAGGTGAGCACTTGTATAGAGGAAGGTGTATACTCGAGACAATGCGTTGGCATTTCCATGTTTGGAGCCTGGCCTATGTTCAACTGTGAGCTGGAACCCCTGGAGACTCAAAAACCAGTACAACAAGATAATTTTTCTCTCTATTTTGCTGCATGTACTTCAAAGGTGTATGCCTTATTAGGATAAATTTCATCCACAACAAATAATATTTTAGAGTCTCCAAAGCCCATTTGACTCCCAAACCCTCTTTTTCAACTACAGCATACCTTTTCTCATGGGGATTTCGTTTTCGACTAATATACATGATGGGGTGTTCCTCTGTTCCAACTCTTTGGGATAGGACTGCTCTTACCCCCACATTGGAAGCATGACACTGACCCTGAAACATCCTGGTTAAGTCCGGGGAGACCAGGAGAAGATGGGCACACAATGCATCTTTCAACCTTTGGAAGGCCTCCTCCGCCTGGTCAGACCACTTTACCATAGCCAAACTCTTCCCTTTCATTAGGTCTGACACAGGGGTTGAGAGGGTGGCAAAGCCTGGTATGAAGCGACGGTAGTAGCTGGATAGCCCAAGGAAGGCTTTAACTTGTTTCTTAGTTAGCAACTTCAGTCACTCCCTAATCAAATTAAGCTTTGTGACCTGAGGTTTTACTAGCCCTCTACCACCCGTATACCCTAAATATTTGGTCTCTTCCAAAGCTATGGCACATTTAGTGGGGTTTGTTATCAGACCTAATACAAGGCAGTCTAGGACTACTTGTACCTTCTTTAGGTGGGAGTCCCAATCATTACTGTGAATGATCACATTGTCCAAATAACTTGTGGCATAGTTTGTGTCAGGTTTTAACACCTGGTCCATCAACCTTTGAAAGGTTGCCAGAACACCTTGTAGGCCGAAGGGTAGAATTTTGTATTGGAACAGTCCGCCTGGTGTTGAAAAAGCAGTTCTCTTAAGCGTCCTGCACTTTTGGTACCTGCCAACACCCCTTTGTAAGGTCGAGGGTGGTTATATATCGGTATAACCAACCCTGTCTATCAGCACGTCAACCCGGGGCATAGGGTAGGTTTCGAATTTGGAGACTGCATTCAGTTTCCTAATATCATTACAGAACCTGATCGAGCCATCCGGTTTAGGAATGAGTGTATTTGTGCTGTGGTGTGTATTTGATGGACATTGTATAGGATAATAGACTGGAAAAGTGCTATAAAGATCTGTGTAATCCTCACTATAGTAAGCCTAGTGGCTCTGAAATGTTACTACAGATGTAGCATTATGGTTGGTCGCCACATAGCCACGAATTGTTTGCGGATGCCTCTACTGCTCCATGTGCATTCAATGTTTGCTCGCGTTTGCATGCAATGTGACAGAGGGCTGACAATGGAATTTTAGCATTGTTTGCAATACTGGCCAGAAATTCTAGTACAGTAGGCGATAATGTGCTATTATGTCTTGAAAACCTAAATGCAATGTAATCCATCCCATTATTCCCCAAATCCCTATTATCCAGATCTGAATAATAGCACATTTGCCAATTGAAAAATAAAACATTACCAAATTATTACCCAGCCAGCATATAGTAAATAAAAGTTGTACTGACACCTGCCAGGATGAAGGTCATCCTCATCCTCCTCATCTTCAATGGCACCGACAGTAAAATAAAAAAACTAACTACAGACCTGTAACCACTTAATCACCTCAGTGGTTGTTAATCACTATGGTAATTAAGGGGTTAACCCCCTCCCCACCCGCTACCCACCCAAGAGGCCTAACCACCCTATCCGGGGCAATCACCCGCACCTCCTCTACCCATTAATATGGGCATGGATTGCTACAATGGCAATGAATAGGCAACCTAAAAATGAAAAAGAACAACTAAAAAAAAAAAACATTACATCTACATAAAAAATATTTGCCAATAAACCAATTGCTTGTCACAGTGGTAAACCCTGCCCACAATAGGGACATGGATTTCCACAATGGCAATGAATGGGCAACCTAAAAAAAAATCTATTAAATAAAATACATTACAATTAAATAAAAACAAATATTTGCCGAAAAATTTTATGATTGTCACTGTGCTTATTTATACCCTCAAAGGGGTATTTATAAACACATTGCCAGTCAATGGGCATCTTTAAAAAAAATACACAATTAAAAATAATCCAATCAATGTGTTTATACCTTTGCCGGGATGAAAATTCACCCTCCTCATCCAACTTTGACAGCAACTTCTTTCTTTTCTTCCTTCTTCTTTCTTCTCCAACAGGTCTAGGAGATGTTGATCCAACAGCTTCTTGGGGTCAAATGAGACATGACAGGCCTTAAATAAGGACTGTAACATCACACTTGACTGAAATATGGTACATCACCATCCGATTGGTGGATGTACCATGTGATGCCTCTCCTTTTTTTTGAGTGATGTTACGTCACCAAAAACTGAGGGAGGCATGCTACCTGATTGGCTTGCTTCCCTCCCTTGTTGATGATGTCACATCACTCCAAATAAGAAAAGGTATCACATGCTATATCCAAAAATCTGATTGGTTGATGTACCATGGGATGCTTCCATTTTTTTCTGAAGTGGTCATTTTAAAGGGAGGGAAGCATATGCTATCTACTTGGCTGGCTTCCTTCCATTTAAGATGACGTCACATCATTAAAAAAAGGAAGCAATTACATGGTACATTCGCCAAATGGATTGGTGATGTACCATTTGTCAGTTAAATGTGACATCACAGGCCTTATATAAGGTTTGTGAAGTCTCATTTGAGCCCAATAAGCCATTGAATAAATATCTCCTGGACCTGTTGAAGAAGAAAAGAAAGAAGATCACCGGCCTCCTCTGCAAGCAACTGAGGATCATGGACTTCTTTGCATCATGCAGGATCATTACATCATGGGGTAATAGTTGGTCCTGCTATTGGATGAGGAAGGTGAATTTTCAACCCAGCAAAGGTAAGAAACACATTGATTGAATATTATTTAATTGTTTTTTTTTTAGGATGCCCACAAACTGGCAATGTGTTTATCTATGCCCCTAGATAATTACCGTGACAATCAATATATTTGGGGGGAAATGTTTGTTTTTATTTCATTGTAATGAATTTTATTTTTTTAGATGTTTTTGTTAGGTTGCCCATTCATTGCCATTGTGGTAATCCATGACCATATTGTGGGCATGGTTTACTAGAGTGCAAATCAATGGGATTGTTGTCAAATGTTTGTTTTTATTTAAATGTAATTTATATTTATTTTATTTTGTGGTTCTTTTTTATTTGTGGGTTGCCCATTCATTGCCATTGTGGCAATCCATCTCCATATTTTGGCCATTGTTTACTACAGGGACAATCAATGGGTTCATTGGCAAAGTTTTTTTTAATTTAAATGTTATGTATTTTATTTAGTGCTTGTATTTTATTAGTAGCTTGCCCATTCATTGCCATTGTGGTAATCGATGCCTATATTGTGGGCATGGTTTACCACAGTCACAATCAATGGGTAAATGGGGTGGGAGGTATGGGTAGTTTTTCTAGGGAGGGTGGTTAGTCCTCCCATGTGGGAAGTGGGAGGGTGTTAACCCTTTAATTACCATAGTGGTTAATAACTGCTTTATGGGGTTACAGGCAAGTAGTTAGATTTTTACTGTCAGTACCCACTAAAGACAAGGATGATGAGGATGGCCTTCATCCTGGCTGGGTTAAGTACAACTTGTATTTATTATATGCTGGCTGGTTAATGTTTTGGTAATGTTTTATTTTTTATTGGGCAAATACGCTATTATCCAGACCTGGATAAAAGGGATTTTCCACATGATTGTACTGTATGTCTTAAGGGGGAAGAGGGGTAGTAGGGTGCCCATTCATTGACATTGGGGTTATCTTTGCTCCCATTGAGGGCATAGGTAATCCCACTGGCAATCAATGTTTATATTAGTGTTTGTGTTATATTTTAATGTTTATTGTGGGTAGAGGGGGTGGATGAAGAGGGTAGTTACCCTGGGGTGGTTGGTTAGGCCTTTTATGGGGGTAGTGGGAGGAGTTAATCCCTTCATTACCTTAGTGACTACTACCGCTAAGGTAATGAAGGGGTTAACCCTTCCTGTGAACTTCCCAGTAGACCTAACCACCCACCCTGGGGCAACTACCTTCTTTACCCACCCCCTCTAGCCCCAATAAACCAGGTATTCTGGTTAACCCCTTCATTGCCTTAGCGGCTAGCCACTAAGGTAATGATGCTGCTTTAATTGTATTTTAATAACACAATATTGAAGCAGTGGATCTCCAGAGCTGAATCACATTAATTTGAGCCTCGGGACCCTGCTCTCTACGTGCACAGAGGGAAACAAAATGTGCCCATTGCGAATTTCGTTAGGGCAGCTCAACCGACGATAATGCTGCATCTGCATATTCATAACTGCAAGCTGGGTTTTTTCTGCAAAACGTTTCCATCAAGTCCCATGTAACGCTCAGAAATTAAGTTAATGTCTGACTCAGATTCCATTAAATACATACAGTACTGTTTTTTTTTTTAATACTATGTGAAACACCGACGTTAGATACAGTATTGAAAGTACAAGGTCATTAAATAAAGGAGCATACAGTACATACATTTTATCACCAACTACTGTGCTGTAAGACACCTGCTTCAGACATTGAACTGCACTGTAACATTCAGAGTCCCATAGGCAAAAGGCATTCAGTGCACCATCTGCCAGACATGCACTGAACTGCAACAACCTAAATAATAATTCCGTCTGACCACTAAATACATTTAGACGGAGAAGAACGGCATGCCACGGATCCGCACTACTTGATACATGGAGTGATAACGGAGGATGTGTGTAGCATCTGGGGAGACTGATAGATACAAGATGCTGCATCTGTATGCTAGCTACAACAGTGTGCAAAGTGTAATGTAATCACTATAAAAGCTGCAGGTATAGCACACATTGTTAACCCCACTAACACAAAATAACATTTAAAAAAAATGTATGTTATCTCTTTAACCATTGTTTTCAATTGCATTACTGTTAAATAAAGCACAGACATTAATGCAATCGATCACTTTAACAAAAGTGGTATCATAAGCATCATTTGTACATTAAATATTGGTTATTTTGTTTATCAGATCAGCCTGTACGATATGTTGTTATGCACTTTTTGAAGGGTTTCTTTGAGTGCCGTCTGCAGCATATTTTTCTGCAGTTATTTTTAAACAGCTGTGCTGATGGTGGTAAGGAACCTAAGCACGGACTGAGCATAGTCATTTTAAGGACACTACAAGTAGATATGAATGGAAGGTGAGAGCCAGCTCTAAACTGCATATTTTACTACTTTATTTGTACAATGGATTGCAGCCCTATTAGCACTGGCTAATAGGGCTATAAGAAACTCATTCTTATGTTCATATCTTGTGTTGTTTGCTGGTTCTGGGGCAGTAGCCCTGGCAATGGTGGCTAGGACTCCGGTTTGAAGGATGTAAGGGTAAAACCTGGTTAACTTTGGTATGCTTGGTGAGTAGTTAATCTAGTGTTAGCAATACATTGAACTCTCAAACGCATGTAGTGCCCAGGCAGACAAGGTTTGCTCATGACTGGATGGTTACTTGAGCTTGTAAATGATTAATACATTAAAAAGTTGATTAACAGTAGTTAATGAAATTTTTAAAAACGACATTTTAGAATCTATTCTCTCCCTCTCCTCCTCTTCCTCTTCCAGAGTATGAATTGGAGTTTTGTCCAGATTTTGGCAATGTTATATTATTTGGTTATATTATTTGGTAGCATTATCCTGAAATAACATGACATTTGCTGTAGCTTAAGCTAATGAGATCTTGTGAACCATTGTTTTGGAATATACCGTATTGGCCCGAATATAGTACGGCATCGCACATTATATGACCCTAACGTTTTGAAGGTGTTCTACATGAAAAGTAAAAGGTGTTAGGCTGCGCATATAATACGAGTACAGTTTTCGGAAGTACATTTTTAGGAAAAAAAACCTACAGTGGTGGCCGCCTTTACTCTCCTGCGGCCGTTTCCCCGCGATTTTTGAAATCGCGGGCAGATGCGGGCTGTTTTGGGCGTTTTGGGCGCCGCGGGCGCTTTCAATGTTAAGCGCCATTAGCGCTTATCGTCAATGCGGCTGACGCGCGGGAAACTCCGTGACAAACGGAGAACATCCCCGCATTTTTACGGGTAAGTAGGAGGTAAAAAGGGGCCGCGGCTGTAGCACTATATTCGGGCCAATTTGGTGATCAGTTTAGGGAATGTGGCGTTAACTCAGGGAAAATAACAGCAGTTCCTGTTGTAGGTAACATCACATTATTTGCCCTGAATTATATCAGTCAATTAAGCCATTAATCAGTAAATGCAATCGAAAATTAGAGCTCAGTATTATTTTATAGTCATCTCTGCAATTTAAATTCACTATAAGTGTTCATTCATTTCTAATTAATATTTTGTATTGTAATTTTTTTTATAGAAATGCATAGACACATCATATTTACACCATTAATATACGATAGAGTTAAACTTTTGAGAAGAATATTTCACTTGTTTTTGTATTAATTACTTAGCTTCCTGTAAATTAAATTCCCACATTGCAAAAATTATTTGGAACATATATTAAAAATGAGAGAATGAAAAAAATAATTGCAAGCATGACCTCATAGAAAGGGCATCAACTCTGACATTAATTACAACTTTCTCTGTCAGGCAATTAAAAACATAATACTGTAGATAGAACAAATCGGATGACCAACCGAATGTTTAGATTTCAACCGGGTAGATGTCAAGTAATTTTAAATGGGTCAAATGTCTTCACATGACAGTGCCATAATACCAACAATGTAAAAGATGTTTTGTAATTTAATATTTTATTTATGCAGCTTAGCTCAAGATGCTTGGGGTGTTTTCAACCTTAAAATTTGCATTGCCGTGACTCGTTTGCATGTTTTAATCCAATCAAGATTTTTGTTTATAGTAGAAATGCATAAATAAAATGACCTATATTTCTATCTTTCAAGGGATTCACAAATTAGCTTAGTACTATTTTAGATTTTTAAAGCCAACGAAATGTTCATCAGAGGTCATCATCGTAGGATGTAAATGTTAATCCCCGTTAGTCTTAATGAATAATTGGATCTAGCCTGTTTTAGTTAATAATGATTAATATTCTTTAGATCCTCTCCTTTTTTTGTCATACTCCTTGAGCTACATATTAAATTCTCCCATAGGTCTGTCATTACACTCCTCCCATTCTCATCATCATTTTGTTGAATTGTATTGTTCTATACTGTATTTTACAATATTGCCAATGCAATTTTTAATTCAACAGGGTTTTTAGGAATTCATATAGGTTTTATTTGTTTCTTGCACAATTTCTTCAAACTGAGTAGAAATAACTGCATTGTAGGATATCAGTATTATTTTTTAATATGTAATTTGAAATAAAGTTGATTTAACTGTTTCAAACTGTTTGTAACCAAGGTATTCCATACAAGGTTACCATTTTTACATTTGTATTGAACTTTTCCCTATTCCCTGAAGAAAAATAGTTATGTGTTTCCTAATTACATGATAAAAACTAGAGTTTCTAGTTGTTGTTACAGATGCAGCCGTCTAGATTCGACCACATCTTGTGGCCAATTTACAGCCAGTTAGCCAAATACCCAGCGAGATGGGCCCATCGGATTAACACAGCAGGGGTACCTGCTGTGTGAATCCTACCGGGTACTGTAAAAGACATGCAGTAAGAGATAGATTGAATCAGTCATTCTACCTGCGCGCCTCTAACAGCTGATTGCAGGGTTTTTATTTCATTTTAATATTACAGTATTGTAGCAGGGGGTCTCCAGAGCAGAGCCACATTGATTTCAGGTCCGGAAACCCCCTGATTCCCGACTTACTCGTTATTGGGTGCCGGTATCCCAGCAGCCATATTTAAATTCTCCCATGTTACGGCTCACATGATCAAGGGATTTAAACTAACCAGAGGGATACCGGCACCTCATAATTGGGTCTGTGCAGGGGGTCCCCTGACCTGAAATCAATGTGGTTCAGCTCTGGAGACCTAGTGCTACAATATTGTAATATTAAAATAAGATAAAAGCAGCTTCATTAACTTAGTGGCTAACTGCCAAGGCAATTAAATGGTTAAGACAGAATACCAGGTTTATTGGGGGCAGAGGGGGTGGGTGAAGGAGGTAGTTGCCCCAGGGTGGGTGGTTAGGCTTCTCAGGGGGGCAGTGGGAGGGGTTAACCATTAACTTTGTTATTAAAATAAAATTATAGCCGCTTCATTACCTTAGCGGCTAGCTGCTAAGGCATTGAAGAGGTTAAGCAAGAGTACCTGGTTTATTGGGCCTAAAGGTGGTGGCTGAAGGAGGTAGTTGCCCCAAGGTGGGTGGTTAGGCCTACTGGGAAAGTTGCTGGAAGGGTTAACACCTTCATTACCATAGTGGTAGTAACCGCTATGGTAATGAAAGGGTTATCCCCTCCCACTACCCATCTGAGAGACCAAACTAGCCACCGTGGGGCAACTACCCCCTTCATTCAATCTCTATACCCCCAATAAACATTACAATACAAAACATCAATAAAATAAATTGAACACACCCCTTCCCACCCATACAGTACAGTAATGGGCAAAATCCCTATTATCCATATTTGGATAATACAGTAGCTCATTTGCCATTAAAAACATAAAACATAATCAAAGCATTAACCAGCCAGCATATACAGTAGTAAATTAAAGTTCTACTTACCCCTTCCAGGACAGGGCCATCCTTGTCCTCCTTATCTTCCTCTTCTTCAGTTGCAAAAACATAAAAATAAAAAAATGACTGGAAACTAACCCCTTAATCACCTTATTGGTTTTTAACCACTAAGGTAATTAAGGGGTTAACCCCACCTCCACCTAACCACCCTCCCCAGGGCGCCTACCCCCACCTCCTCTACCCATTGATTAGCACAGTGACACACCCACTATGCCAGTCAATATGCAGCCTGAATGCAAATCCAAAAAACAAGCATACAATTTCAAAGACATTCAATTTGAAACAAAAAATGCCAATAAACTAATTTATTGGCACAATGGCACACCATGCCCTATGGGCATGAGTTGCCACTATGTTAGTCAATATGCAACCTGCCAATCTAAAAAAACAAGCCATTACAATTAAAACATGCCAATATACCCATTGATTGGCACATCAGCATACCAATTTCTTATGGGCATGAGTTGCCACTATCCAAGTCAATATGCAATCTGCCAATCTAAAAAATCAAGCCATTACAATAAAAAAATGTCCCCCTTTACCCCTTTCCTCCCCTCCACCCCCCTCTTCCCCGTCCACTTCTTTTTACCCCACCCCTTTTTTTACACCCTCTTCCTCCCCTCTCCCCCCACTTCCCTTCTTTTTTTACCCCCTCCCCCATCTCCTCCCCTTCCCTTTCCCCTTCCCTTCCCTCCCAACTTCCCCTCCCCCTTTTCCCCTTTTCCCCTTACCTTCTCCCCCCACCCTTTACCCCTATCCTTTCCCTCCCCCCTTTCCCTTCCATCCCCCCTCCATCCATTCCTCTCCTCCTCTTTCTCCCCTCCCTTGCCCTCTCCCCTTCCACATAGTGCAAGGGGTTTATATAAACAGAAATATTTTTCCCTATGGGCATGAGTTGCCACTATGCAAGTCAATATGCAATCTGCCAATCTAAAAAACAAGCCATTACAATAAATAAAAATGCTAAGCTACAGTACCCATTGATTCTCCCCCAGACCAATGATGATTTAGATAAAGAATAAGTAATGATTCTATTTTTGACTCTGAGTCTATTCCCTGGATTTCTGGATCTCAGCCACTCAAATGTTGTTGTATATAGATAAAATATGGAAATTGCTAATATCACTAACTGAGGGTTCTCTATACACTCTTCCTTGTTCTTCCCAAACCCTGTGACCGGGATGTCTCCCAACGGTGATATGCTGCCTTCACAGTCACTTTTGTGAGTGAGGTTATTGTCTTAGGGCAATAGTTGTGCCCTCTCTTTTTTCCTCTCCGAACCATTGTCCCTTCCCTCCTCCTGCCACCCTTCTCTTATCCCCCATCTGCCAAGGCCCTTACCGAAGAAGACACATTACTCCTCAATCCAAAAAGATTCAAAGATATATAACGGCCCCCACTGTGGGAAAGTGGATGGTCTACAATTGCACTTAATTCTCTGGGATCATGACTAGTTCGATCTCTATAAAACTTGTCTCGCTCAACATCAAGGGCCTGCAATCCAATTGAAAATGGAGACTTGCTCTCCAAGAATTTAAATGAACGAGAAGGGATATTTTATTTATACAGGACACCCACTTCAATGTCCATGAACACCCCGCCACCCCCCCCCCCCCCCAACACATTTAAGAATAGTTTCCCAATGGCGCACTATTCCTCATTTTCCCTTTACCGCTGAAAAGGTGATCACAGATCCTGAGGGTAGATACTTGATAATACACAGCTCTCTTGCATGCACAGCAATCACACTAATTATCTTTACGCACAGAATGAGAATCAGGTTGACTTCATGACATAGGTTCTGGAATCAATTGTTCCCCAAATCTTTTCCTCATTAATAGCAGCAGGTAATATGAATATGGTTCTCTCCCCCGAGCTAGACAAATCTGCAACCCCGGGTATCAACTCAGACCCCAAAAAAACGCAATTTTTTTTGGTTTCAAACTTTTTTATTGTGTTTTCAAAGAGACATAGATTATTACATTACATTACATTGCATGGGAAGCATGGGAAGCATTACAGTACATTGGGAACAACAATCAGTAAACTTGGCATTTTCATGTACTGTACAATAAACAACTGAGATAGAGGTTAGATTCTATCCATATTTTGTGAAGTTGAGCAATCAGAGGAGTTACTACTGGAACTCCTGGTGATGTCACCGGAAGTCTCCCAACATTTAATTTATTAACCACAACCTGTCCAGCATTTAATACTACTGTAGCTTCCCATCCTGTATTGCATATTTCCTTGTCTTTAGTCTTGTTTATATTCTTAAATGGTTTCTTTTTTCATTCTTTTTGTAACTATGAAGTGCTTTGTGTCCCATTGGGAGAAAAGCACTATATAAATAAAGTTATTATTATTAATAATAATAATAATACCTGTAATAATAATAATAAATATTTATTTAATATTCAGAAAATGTTATACAGAATTATGGTCAAAGAGTAAATGATAAAATGATAAAAAATAAATAAAAATGAATAGAAAATATATATATAATCAAGAAATAAAATAAACAAGAATTTGAAATATAAAATGGTGGCCCTGGAAAATGAATGCTGATGTGTAAATAAACCAAAAATGGAGAAGTGGAGAATTAGAACGTAGTGACAGGAAAAAGATGCAGGTAAAAAAGGAAGATGGAGAAATGAGAAGAAAATATAAGTAAAGATAGAAACACATTAAAGCAAAAAATGAAAATAATAAAAATAAAAAAGAATAAAAATGAAAATAACACTAAAAAGGAAAAAAACAAGGAAATTATGGTAAATGAAAGTGTAAAAGAATAAAGATAAAATGACAAATTCTAGTAGGGATAACACAATAAAATATTTTAAAAGTGGTTCTGTTAAAAAGGAGAGGAAGATAAAATGTATATACTGTACGTATATAAATGTATGAACTAAAAATGGTATCAAAAAGTAAAAAAGTAGCAAATAAGTAATTAACATGTAGATAATAAATAAGAGAGGATCTGTATGTGTATTATAAAAAAGACGATTAAGTGAAATTTGGAAGAGGGCAAATGCGTGAATTCAAACATAAATTCCAACTTGTTACACTATTTGATGAAGGCTGCGAAATCTATGTCCACATTTTTTAGAGCCCTTTTGGTCCTTCATTGGTAAATTTTTTCCAGTCATAGGAGATGTGACAGGTTATTTGTTTGGATCCAGGAATTAGTTAGTGGTGCTATTTTTGTGTCAACATTTAAAACTCCCATTTGGTTTTGGTGGTAACAATGTCCATCTCATTGTGACATTTGTGTTACACAGAGGAGCTAAAATATTTTTCAAATTGGTATTTTTCTTTATGATGACCTTTGGATGTTTCCGTAGAGTTTCCATTAGGAAAACATCAACTTTTAAAATGTGCCAATGTTTCTTTATGATCTTATCAATTTATTTTACTGCTTTGTTTTATTTTTTGATGCATAAAGTGCTACCAAAGTTTCTTGAAGACTATCCTTCGGGGTTTTAGCCACTTTTAAGAAGGAATCTTCAAACAACTTAAATTCATACAGATGCAGCAGCCGTTATTTGAACAATTCACGTGTTGTATACCTCGGAATACCCATGTCATGGCGTGTGATTTCTTCCAACCTTATCGCCTTACGACGCGAGTGCAGGTGAGTGCATAAAAAGGCATTGAGTGTTCTTGTTTTTAAATACCTGAAAGTGACACAGTAGCACAGTAGCACAGTACTGTACACATTACAATTCATTTATTTCATTGCACACAAAGAAACAGAATCCATGAAATTCAAACAAATCAACCGCGATAAACACGGGTGCCTGGTGTGATTGGCCGCATTAATGCCGCGTGAAATACAGCAGAGCACACGAAAACGGCTCCGTGATTAGTTCGAATAACAGCCGCTGCATCTGTATTTCTTCTCTACAAATCTTTTCTTCAATTTCTTTTAATAAATGCTAAAATCGGTTTCCCTTGATCAATCATGCTTAACTCTCTTGAATTGACCAAAGGGAATGCTTTTGATTCAATTAGGGTGGTGACTACTGGTGGCCTCCATATGCCCATTTCAGGCTACTGTTTTCCTATAGAACTTACTATGGATTGTGTAATGATCATCATAGAACAGTTCCACATCCAGAAACTCTATGTTGGTCTTACAGTCATTACAGTTAAAAGAGTTTAAAAAATATGCTAAGACAAATAAATAATATCATCTATATAACGTATCCACATGATCAGTTTCCTACTATGTTGATTGCTGTTCCAGATAAAAGTCTCCTCCAAAAATCTAAAAAATAGAGTTGCATACACTGGCGACACAGTTTATTGCACTGCGGCCAGATCCGCAAGCCGGGAGATTTCCCGGCTTGCTAGTGGCCGCCCCTCGGCGTGCCGCGCGTCACAGACGCGCGGTCATGCGTCATCGGGAGCGTGCGCCTCCTGCACGCGCGTCCAGGGCTCCCCGAGGGAGCCCTGGTGTCCCGCGATGTGGGGGACGGCGGCAGGGGGTTCCGGGGGACCCGGCGGACCCGGCAGCGGGAGGGAGAGCGCCCCGATCGGAGGGCGCTCTTCCGCTGCTTCGGCGCACGCCCGTCACCCTCCGGCGCGCGCCAGGCTACTGCTGCGGCCGAGAACGGGCAAATGCTCGAATAAACTCGGCCGCAGCAGTAACTTGGTATGAATTTAGTTCCCATTGCAGTGCCACAAAAATAAGTCACCCTCAAACTAAGGATAATTGTGGGTTAAAATAAATCTAATCACTTCATAAATAAAAGCCCTTTGTGCACTCGGGAGGTCACTGCAGCTATCCAGGTAATATTTAATAGCTATTATCCCCTTTTGATGCTCGATAAAGGTATACAAAGTTCTTACATCACATGACAGATACAAATTCTTCATTCCATCTTTTATTTGTTGTAGTAAATGTGTTGTGCCTCTAAGGTATGATTTGAGTTCAATAACTACTGGCTACCGGAAATGACTGATGTCTTGAGACAGGTTTGTAGTCAGTGAGCCTATCCAAGAAATAATGGGTATACCGGTGGTTATTTTTCACTTTTATTGATCTTTGGGAGATGGTAAAAGACTGCAAGGAGGAAATATTCAATAAATAAACAATCAAATTCTGATTTAGTGATAATTTGTTTATATTTAGCGTTTAGCAGGATGTCCCTCGTGTCTTTTGGTGAATTGGTTGGATGTGTCCTTATTTTGTTTTTCATACAAAATATGTGTTGGTTTTTTTAGAATACTCTATTTTGTTTTGGATAACAATCTCACTGCCCTTTTCAGCTAGTCTGATCACAGTGTCGTTGTTGTCAGTGAGATTTTTTAGGGCAGATTTCTCTTGATGTGGATATAATGTTTGTATATCTTGATTAGCAATGTGGAAAAAGTATTGATATGAGTGCCCTTGGAATATGTTGGAAAGAAATTAGATGTTAAGGAGGCACTGTGTTTGAATGTAAATTCAGCTATAGTATCATTAACAACAGGGATTATTCCAAGGTCACAAGAAGCTGACACTGGGAATTGAACCAGGTTTGCTGCTTCAGTGCCAGTCAGTGTCTTTACACACTGAGCCACTCCTTCTCCCTATTCCTGATTATCTTTATCAAATACAGTAGAGGCAACGTTTATTCTAACATTTGCCGTAAACTAGCCGGGTTACATTCTGGGTATGTGCTGGGTATGTGCTGGGTATGTTCTGGGCTAGTTTGAGGCACGTTTAAGGCATTTCTGCATTGACTAACGACCCATAGAATTAACACAGCAGGGATCCCTGGCAGTCCAATTCAGTTTGAATGGGACTGCCAGGGACCCCCGCTGTTAATCTGATAGGCCATTAATCAATGCAGAAATGCTGGGGCTAGTTTAAGGAAAGTTTAAGGCATGTATTCAGAATGTACCTGGGTGTTT
>NW_027455865.1:0-29334 GCF_040206685.1 Ascaphus truei
GGGGGAGATGGGAGATGCAAGGGGGGGAGGAGATGGGAGATGCAGGGGGGGAGGAGATGGGGAGATGCAGGGGGGGAGGAGATGGGAGATGCAGGGGGGGAGGAGATGGGAGATGCAGGGGGGGAGGAGATGGGAGATGCAGGGGGGGAGGAGATGGGAGATGCAGGGGGGGAGGAGATGGGAGATGCAGGGGGGGGGAGATGGGAGATGCAGGGGGGGGGAGATGGGAGATGCAGGGGGGGGGGAGATGGGAGATGCAGGGGGGGGGGAGATGTGAGATGCAGGGGGGAGGGAGATGGGAGATGCAGGGGGGAGGGAGATGGGAGATGGAGATGCAGGGGGGAGGGAGATGGGAGATGCAGGGGGGAGGGAGATGGGAGATGCAGGGGGGAGGGAGATGGGAGATGCAGGGGGGAGGGAGATGGGAGATGCAGGGGGGGGGAGATGGGAGATGCAGGGGGGGGGGAGATGGGAGATGCAGGGGGGGGGAGATGGGAGATGCAGGGGGGGGGAGATGGGAGATGCAGGGGGGGGGAGATGGGAGATGCAGGGGGGGAGATGGGAGATGCAGGGGGGGAGATGGGAGATGCAGGGGGGGGGAGATGGGAGATGCAGGGGGGGGAGATGGGAGATGCAGGGGGGGGGGAGATGGGAGATGCAGGGGGGGGGGAGATGGGAGATGCAGGGGGGGGAGATGGGAGATGCAGTGGGGGGGAGATGGGAGATGCAGGGGGCGGAGATGCAGGGGGGGGGAGATGGGAGATGCAGGGGGGGGAGATGGGAGATGCAGGTGGGCGAGATGGGAGATGCAGGGGGGGGAGATGGGAGATGCCGGGGGGGGAGATGGGAGATGCAGGGGGGGGAGATGGGAGATGCAGGGGGGGAGATGGGAGATGCAGGGGGGGGGAGATGCAGGGGGGGGAGATGGGAGATGCAGGGGGGAGATGGGAGATGCAGGGGGGGCCGATGGGAGATGCAGGGGGGGGGAGATGGGAGATGCAGGGGGGGGAGATGGGAGATGCAGGGGGGGGAGATGGGAGATGCAGGGGGGGGAGATGGGAGATGCAGGGGGGGAGATGGGAGATGCGAGGGGGGGGGAGATGGGAGATGCGAGGGGGGGGAGATGGGAGATGCGAGGGGGGGGGAGATGGGAGATGCGAGGGGGGGGGAGATGGGAGATGCGAGGGGGGGGAGATGGGAGATGCGAGGGGGGGGAGATGGGAGATGCGAGGGGGGGGAGATGGGAGATGCGAGGGGGGGGAGATAGGAGATGCAGGGGGGGATGCAGAGGGAGGAGATGCAGGGCGGGATATGGGAGATGCAGGGGGGGAGATGCAGGGGGGGATATGGGAGATGCAGGGGGGGAAATGCAGAGGGGGGAGATGGGAGATGCAGGGGGGGGGGAGATGGGAGATGCAGGGGGGGGAGATGGGAGATGCAGGGGGGGAGATGGGAGATGCAGGGGGGGAGATGGGAGATGCAGGGGGGGAGATGGGAGATGCAGGGGGGGAGATGGGAGATGCAGGGGGGGGAGATGGGAGATGCAGGGGGGGGAGATGGGAGATGCAGGGGGGGGAGATGGGAGATGCAGGGGGGGAAGATGGGAGATGCAGGGGGGGGAGATGGGAGATGCAGGGGGGGGAGATGGGAGATGCAGGGGGGGGAGATGGGAGATGCAGGGGGGGAGATGGGAGAGGCAGGGGGGAGATGCAGTGGGGGAGATGGGAGATGCAGGGGGGGGGAGATGGGAAAGGCAGGGGGGAGATGGGAGAGGCAGGGGGGGAGATGGGAGAGGCAGGGGGGAGATGGGAGAGGCAGGGGGGAGATGGGAGAGGCAGGGGGAGATGGGAAAGGCAGGGGGGAGATGGGAGAGGCAGGGGGAGATGGGAGAGGCAGGGGGGAGATGGGGGAGATGGGAGATGCAGTGGGGGAGATAGGAGATGCAGGGGGGGGAGATGGGAGATGCAGGGGGGAGATGGGAGAGGCAGGGGGGAGATGCAGTGGGGGAGATGGGAGATGCAGGGGGGGGGGAGATGGGAAAGGCAGGGGGGGAGATGGGAGAGGCAGGGGGGGAGATGGGAGAGGCAGGGGGGAGATGGGAGAGGCAGGGGGAGATGGGAAAGGCAGGGGGGAGATGGGAGAGGCAGGGGGAGATGGGAGAGGCAGGGGGGAGATGGGGGAGATGGGAGATGCAGTGGGGGAGATGGGAGATGCAGGGGGGGGAGATGGGACATGCACGGGGGGGGAGATGGGAGATGCAGGGGGTGGGAGATGGGAGATGCAGGGGGGGGGGGGAGATGGGAGATGCAGGGGGGGAGATGGGAGATGCAGGGGGGGAGATGGGAGATGCAGGGGGGGGAGATGGGAGATGCAGGGGGGGAGATGGGAGATGCAGGGGGGGAGATGGGAGATGCAGGGGGGGAGGAGATAAGAGATGCAAAGGGGGGAGATGCAGGGGGGGAGGATATGGGAGAGGCAGGGGAGATGGGAGAGGCAGGGGGGAGATGGGAGAGGCAAGGGGGGGGGAGATGCAGTGGGGGAGATGGGAGATGCAGTGGGGGAAATGGGAGATGCAGGGGGGGGAGATGGGAGATGCAGGGGGGGGAGATGGGAGATGCAGGGGGGGGAGATGGGAGATGCAGGGGGGGGAGATGGGAGATGCAGGGGGGGGAGATGGGAGATGCAGGGGGGGGAGATGGGAGATGCAGGGGGGGAGATGGGAGATGCAGGGGGGGGAGATGGGAGATGCAGGGGGGGGAGATGCAGGGGGGGGGAGATGTAGGGGGGGAGATGGGAGATGCAAGGGGGGGGAGATGCAGGGGGGGGAGATGGGAGATGCAGAGGGGGGGGAGATGGGAGATGCAGAGTGGGGCGAGATGCAGGGGGGGGAGATGGGAGATGCAGGGCGGGGGGAGAGATGGGAGATGCAGGGCGGGGGGGGAGATGGGAGATGCAGGGTGGGGGGGGGAGATGGGAGATGCAGGGCGGGGGTGGGGAGATGCGAGGGGGGAGATGGGAGATGCAGGGGGGGGGGAGATGCGAGTGGGGGAGATGGGAGATGCAGGGGGGGGGGAGATGCGAGTGGGGGAGATGGGAGATGCAGGGGGGGAGATGGGAGATGCAGGGGGGGGGGAGATGGGAGATGCAGGGGGGGAGATGCAGGGGGGGGAGATGGGAGATGCAGGGGGGGAGATGGGAGATGCAGGGGGGGAGATGGGATAAGTAGGGGGGGGAGATGCAGGGGGGGATGGGAGATGCAGGGGGGGAGATGGGAGATGCAGGGGGAGGGAGATGGGAGAGGCAGGGGGGGAGATGGGAGAGGCAGGGGGGGAGATGGGAGAGGCAGGGGGGAGATGGGAGAGGCAGGGGGGTGAGATGGGAGAGGCAGGGGGGAGATGGGAGAGGGAGGGGGGGAGATGCAGTGGGGGAGATGGGAGATGCAGGGGGGGGGAGATGGGAGATGCAGGGGGGGGGAGATGGGAGATGCAGGGGGGGAAGATGCAGTGGGGGAGATGGGAGATGCAGGGGGGGGAGATGCAGGGGGGGGGAGATGCAGGGGGGGAGATGCAGGGGGGGAGATGCAGGGGGGGAGATGGGAGATGCAGGAGGGGGGAGATGCAGGGGGGGGAGATGCAGGGGGAGGAGATGGGAGATGCAGGGGGGGGGAGATGGGAAATGCAGGGGGGGGAGATGGGAGATGCAGGGGGGGAGATGGGAGATGCAGGGTGGGGGAGATGGGAGATGCAGGGGGGGGAGATGCAGGGGGGGGAGATGGGAGATGCAGGGGGGGGGGAGATGGGAGATGCAGGGGGGGGAGATGGGAGATGCAGGGGGGGGAGATGGGAGATGCAGGGGGGGGGGAGATGGGAGATGCAGGGGGGGGAGATGGGAGATGCACGGGGGGGAGATGGGAGATTCAGGGGGGGGAGATGGGAGATGCAGGGGGGGGAGATGGGAGATGCAGGGGGGGGAGATGGGAGATGCAGGGGGGGAGGAGATAAGAGATGCAAAGGGGGGGAGATGCAGGGGGGGAGGATATGGGAGAGGCAGGGGGGGAGATGGGAGATGCAGGGGGGGGGAGATGGGAGATGCAGGGGGGGGAGATGGGAGATGCAGGGGTGGAGATGGGAGATGCAGGGGTGGAGATGGGAGATGCAGGGGTGGAGATGGGAGATGCAGGGGTGGGGAGATGGGAGAAGCAGGGGGTGGAGATGGGAGATGCAGGGGGGGGGAGATGGGAGATGCAGGGGGGGAGGAGATAAGAGATGCAAAGGGGGGAGATGCAGGGGGGGAGGATATGGGAGAGGCAGGGGGAGATGGGAGAGGCAGGGGGGAGATGGGAGAGGCAAGGGGGGGAGATGCAGTGGGGGAGATGGGAGATGCAGGGGGGGAAATGGGAGATGCAGGGGGGGGAGATGGGAGATGCAGGGGGGGGGAGATGGGAGATGCAGGGGGGGGAGATGGGAGATGCAGGGGGGGGGAGATGGGAGATGCAGGGGGGGGAGATGGGAGATGCAGGGGGGGGGGAGATGGGAGATGCAGGGGGGGGAGATGGGAGATGCAGGGGGGGGAGATGGGAGATGCAGGGGGGGGAGATGGGAGATGCAGGGGGGGGGGAGATGGGAGATGCAGGGGGGGGGGAGATGTAGGGGGGGAGATGGGAGATGCAAGGGGGGGGGAGATGCAGGGGGGGGAGATGGGAGATGCAGAGGGGGGGGAGATGGGAGATGCAGAGTGGGGCGAGATGCAGGGGGGGGAGATGGGAGATGCAGGGCGGGGGGGGGAGATGGGAGATGCAGGGCGGGGTGGGGAGATGCGAGGGGGGAGATGGGAGATGCAGGGGGGGGGAGATGTGAGTGGGGGAGATGGGAGATGCAGGGGGGGGGAGATGGGAGATGCAGGGGGGGGAGATGCAGGGGGGGGAGATGGGAGATGCAGGGGGGGGGGAGATGCAGGGGGGGGAGATGGGAGATGCAGGGGGGGAGATGGGAGATGCAGGGGGGGGAGATGCAGGGGGGGAGATGGGATAAGTAGGGGGGGGGAGATGCAGGGGGGGATGGGAGATGCAGGGGGGGAGATGGTAGATGCAGGGGGGGGATGCAGGGGGGGAGGAGATGGGAGATGCAGAGGGGGATGGGAGAGGCAGGGGGGAGATGGGAGAGGCAGGGGGGAGATGGGAGAGGCAGGGGGGAGATGGGAGAGGCAGGGGGGAGATGGGAGAGGCATGGGGGGAGATGGGAGAGGCAGGCGGAGATGCAGGGGGGGAGATGGGAGATGCAGGGGGAGGGAGATGGGAGAGGCAGGGGGGGAGATGGGAGAGGCAGGGGGGTGAGATGGGAGAGGCAGGGGGGTGAGATGGGAGAGGCAGGGGGGTGAGATGGGAGAGGCAGGGGGGGAGATGGGAGAGGCAGGGGGGTGAGATGGGAGAGGCAGGGGGGAGATGGGAGAGGGGAGGGGGGGGAGATGCAGTGGGGGAGATGGGAGATGCAGGGGGGGGAGATGGGAGATGCAGGGGGGGGGAGATGGGAGATGCAGGGGGGAAGATGCAGTGGGGGAGATGGGAGATGCAGGGGGGGGGGAGATGCAGGGGGGGAGATGCAGGGGGGGGAGATGCAGGGGGGGAGGGGGGAGATGCAGGGGGGGGAGATGCAGGGGGAGGAGATGGGAGATGCAGGGAGGGGGAGATGCAGGGGGGGGAGATGGGAGATGCAGGGGGGGTAGATGCACGGGGGGAGATGCAGGGGGAGGAGATGGGAGATGCAGTGGGGGGAGATGCAGGGGGGGAGATGCAGGGGGGGAGATGGGAGATGCAGGGGGGGAGATGCAGGGGGGGGAGATGCAGGGGGAGGAGATGGGAGATGCAGGGGGGGAGATGCAGGGGGAGGAGATGGGAGATGCAGGGGGGGAGATGCAGGGGGAGTAGATGGGAGATGCAGGGGGGAGATGCAGGGGGCGAGATGGGAGATGCAGGGGGGGGAGATGGGAGATGCAGTTGGGAGATGCAGGGGGGGAGATGGGAGATGCAGGGGGGGAGATGGGAGATGCAGGGGGGGAGATGCAGGGGGGGAGATGGGAGATGCAGGGGGGGAGATGCAGGGGGGGAGATGGGAGATGCAGGGGGGGAGATGGGAGATGCAGGGGGGGGGAGATGGGAGATGCAGGGGGGGGGGAGATGCAGGGGGTGGGGAGATGCAGGGTGTGGGGAGATGCAGGGGGTGGGGAGATGGGAGATGCAGGGGGGGGAGATGGGAGATGCAGGGGGGGGGAGATGGGAGATGCAGGGGGGGGGGGAGATGGGAGATGCAGGGGGGGGGAGATGCAGGGGGGGGAGATGGGAGATGCAGGGGGATGAGATGGGAGATGCAGGGGGGGGAGATGGGAGATGCTGGGGTGGGAGATGGGAGATGCAGGGGGGGGGGAGATGGGAGATGCAGGGGGGGAGATGCAGGGGGGGGGAGATGGGAGATGCATGGGGGGGAGATGGGAGATGCAGGGGGGGGGAGATGGGAGATGCAGGGGGAGGAGATGGGAGATGCAGGGGGGGGAGATGGAGATGCAGGGGGGGGAGATGGGAGATGCAGGGGGGGAGATGGGAGATGCAGGGGGGGGAGATGGGAGATGCAGGGGGGGGGAGGAGATGGGAGATGCAGGGGGGGGGGAGGAGATGGGAGATGCAGGGGGGGAGGAGATGGGAGATGCAGGGGGGGAGGAGATGGGAGATGCAAGGGGGGAGGAGATAGGAGATGCAGGGGGGGAGGAGATAGGAGATGCAGGGGGGGGAGGAGATGGGAGATGCAGGGGGGGGTGGGAGATGCAGGGGGGGAGATGCAGGGGGGGAGGAGATGGGAGATGCAGGGGGGAGGAGATGGGAGATGCAGGGGGGGAGGAGATGGGAGATGCAGGGGGGGAGGAGATGGGAGATGCAAGGGGGGGAGGATATGGGAGATGCAGGGGGGGGAGGAGATAGGAGATGCAGGGGGGGAGGATATGGGAGATGCAGGGGGGGGAGGAGATGGGAGATGCAGGGGGGGGAGATGGGAGATGCAGGGGGGGAGGAGATGGGAGATGCAGGGGGGGAGGAGATGGGAGATGCAGGGGGGGGTGGGAGATGCAGGGGGGGAGATGCAGGGGGGGAGGAGATGGGAGATGCAGGGGGGGGAGGAGATGGGAGATGCAAGGGGGGAGGATATGGGAGATGCAGGGGGGGGAGGAGATAGGAGATGCAGGGGGGGAGGATATGGGAGATGCAGGGGGGGAGGAGATGGGAGATGCAGGGGGGGAGGAGATGGGAGATGCAGGGGGGGGAGATGGGAGATGCAGGGGGGGAGATGCAGGGGGGGAGATGGGAGATGCAGGGGGGGGGGGGAGATGCAGGGGGGGAGATGCAGGGGGGGAGGAGATGGGAGATGCAGGGGGGAGGAGATGGGAGATGCAGGGGGGGAGGAGATGGGAGATGCAGGGGGGGGAGATGGGAGATGCAGGGGGGGAGATGCAGGGGGGAGATGGGAGATGCAGGGGGGATGGGAGATGCAGGGGGGGAGATGCAGGGGGGGGATGGGAGATGCAGGGGGGGAGATAAGAGATGCAAAGGGGGGAGATGCAGGGGGGGAGGATATGGGAGAGGCAGGGGGGAGATGGGAGAGGCAAGGGGGGGAGATGCAGTGGGGGAGATGGGAGATGCAGGGGGGGGGAGATGGGAGATGCAGGGGGAGATGGGAGATGCAGGGGGGGAGATGGGAGATGCAGGGGGGGGAGATGGGAGATGCAGGCAGAGAGATGCAGGGGGGGAGATGGGAGATGCAGGGGGGGAGATGGGAGATGCAGGGGGGGAGATGGGAGATGCAGGGGGGGAGATGGGAGATGCAGGGGGGGAGATGGGAGATGCAGGGGGGGAGATGGGAGATGCAGGGGGGGAGATGGGAGATGCAGGGGGGGAGATGGGAGATGCGGGGGGGGAGATGGGAGATGCGGGGGGGGAGATGGGAGATGCAGGGGGGGAGATGGGAGATGCAGGGGGGGAGATGGGAGATGCAGGGGGGGAGATGGGAGATGCAGGGGGGGAGATGGGAGATGCAGGGGGGGAGATGGGAGATGCAGGCGGAGAGATGGGAGATGCAGGCGGAGAGATGCAGGGGGGGAGGAGATGGGAGATGCAGGGGGGGAGGAGATGGGAGATGCAGGGGGGGAGGAGATGGGAGATGCAGGGGGGGAGATGGGAGATGCAGGGGGGGAGATGGGAGATGCAGGGGGGGAGATGGGAGATGCAGGGGGGGAGATGGGAGATGCAGGCGGAGAGATGGGAGATGCAGGCGGAGAGATGCAGGGGGGGAGGAGATGGGAGATGCAGGGGGGGAGGAGATGGGAGATGCAGGGGGGGAGGAGATGGGAGATGCAGGGGGGGAGGAGATGGGAGATGCAGGGGGGGAGGAGATGGGAGATGCAGGGGGGAGGAGATGGGAGATGCAGGGGGGGAGGAGATGGGAGATGCAGGGGGGGAGGAGATGGGAGATGCAGGGGGGGAGGAGATGGGAGATGCAGGGGGGGAGGAGATGGGAGATGCAGGGGGGGGGAGATGGGAGATGCAGGGGGGGGAGATGGGAGATGCAGGGGGGGGAGATGGGAGATGCAGGGGGGGGGGAGATGGGAGATGCAGGGGGAGGGGAGATGGGAGATGCAGGGGGGAGGGAGATGGGAGATGCAGGGGGGAGGGAGATGGGAGATGCAGGGGGGGAGGGAGATGGGAGATGCAGGGGGAGGGAGATGGGAGATGCAGGGGGGGGAGATGGGAGATGCAGGGGGGGGAGATGGGAGATGCAGGGGGGGGGGAGATGGGAGATGCAGGGGGGGGGGAGATGGGAGATGCAGGGGGGGGGGAGATGGGAGATGCAGGGGGGGAGATGGGAGATGCAGGGGGGGGAGATGGGAGATGCAGGGGGGGGAGATGGGAGATGCAGGGGGGGGGGGAGATGGGAGATGCAGGGGGGGGAGATGGGAGATGCAGGGGGGGGAGATTGGAGATGCAGGGGGGGGAGATGGGAGATGCAGGGGGGGGGGAGATGGGAGATGCAGGGGGGGGGGAGATGGGAGATGCAGGGGGGGGGAGATGGGAGATGCAGGGGGGGGGAGATGGGAGATGCAGGGGGGGGGAGATGGGAGATGCAGGGGGCGGAGATGCAGGGGGGGGAGATGGGAGATGCAGGGGGGGGAGATGGGAGATGCAGGTGGGCGAGATGGGAGATGCCGGGGGGGGAGATGGGAGATGCCGGGTTGGGAGATGGGAGATGCAGGGCGGGGAGATGGGAGATGCAGGGGGGGGGAGATGGGAGATGCAGGGGGGGGGAGATGGGAGATGCAGGGGGGGGAGATGGGAGATGCAGGGGGGGAGATGGGAGATGCAGGGGGGGGGAGATGCAGGGGGGGGAGATGCAGGGGGGGGGAGATGCAGGGGGGGAGATGGGAGATGCAGGGGGGAGATGGGAGATGCAGGGGGGGGAGATGGGAGATGCAGGGGGGGGAGATGGGAGATGCAGGGGGGGAGATGGGAGATGCAGGGGGGGGGGAGATGGGAGATGCGAGGGGGGGGAGATGGGAGATGCGAGGGGGGGGGAGATGGGAGATGCGAGGGGGGGGAGATAGGAGATGCAGGGGGGGATGCAGAGGGGGGAGATGCAGGGCGGGATATGGGAGATGCAGGGGGGGAGATGCAGGGGGGGATATGGGAGATGCAGGGGGGGAAATGCAGAGGGGGGGAGATGGGAGATGCAGGGGGGGGGAGATGCAGGGGGGGGGAGATGGGAGATGCAGGGGGGAGGGAGATGGGAGATGCAGGGGGGAGGGAGATGGGAGATGCAGGGGGGGAGGGAGATGGGAGATGCAGGGGGAGGGAGATGGGAGATGCAGGGGGGGGGAGATGGGAGATGCAGGGGGGGGGGAGATGGGAGATGCAGGGGGGGGGGAGATGGGAGATGCAGGGGGGGGGGAGATGGGAGATGCAGGGGGGGAGATGGGAGATGCAGGGGGGGAGATTGGAGATGCAGGGGGGGGGAGATGGGAGATGCAGGGGGGGATATGGGAGATGCAGGGGGGGAAATGCAGAGGGGGGAGATGGGAGATGCAGGGGGGGGAGATGCAGGGGGGGGGAGATGGGAGATGCAGGGGGGAGGGAGATGGGAGATGCAGGGGGGAGGGAGATGGGAGATGCAGGGGGAGATGGGAAAGGCAGGGGGGGAGATGGGAGAGGCAGGGGGAGATGGGAGAGGCAGGGGGGAGATGGGGGAGATGGGAGATGCAGTGGGGGAGATAGGAGATGCAGGGGGGGGAGATGGGAGATGCAGGGGGGGGAGATGGGAGATGCACGGGGGGGGAGATGGGAGATTCAGGGGGGGAGATGGGAGATGCAGGGGGGGGAAATGGGAGATGCAGGGGGGGGAGATGGGAGATGCAGGGGGGGGGGAGATGGGAGATGCAGGGGGGGAGATGGGAGATGCAGGGGGGGAGATGGGAGATGCAGGGGGGGAGATGGGAGATGCAGGGGGGGAGGAGATAAGAGATGCAAAGGGGGGAGATGCAGGGGGGGAGGATATGGGAGAGGCAGGGGGGGAGATGGGAGATGCAGGGGGGGGGAGATGGGAGATGCAGGGGGGGGAGATGGGAGATGCAGGGGGGGGAGATGGGAGATGCAGGGGGGGAGATGGGAGATGCAGGGGTGGGAGATGGGAGAAGCAGGGGGGGGAGATGGGAGAAGCAGGGGGTGGAGATGGGAGATGCAGGGGGGGGAGATGGGAGATGCAGGGGGGGAGGAGATAAGAGATGCAAAGGGGGGAGATGCAGGGGGGAGGATATGGGAGAGGCAGGGGGGAGATGGGAGAGGCAAGGGGGGGGAGATGCAGTGGGGGAGATGGGAGATGCAGTGGGGGAGATGGGAGATGCAGGGGGGGGAGATGGGAGATGCAGGGGGGGGAGATGGGAGATGCAGGGGGGGGAGATGGGAGATGCAGGGGGGGGAGATGGGAGATGCAGGGGGGGGAGATGGGAGATGCAGGGGGGGGAGATGGGAGATGCAGGGGGGGGAGATGGGAGATGCAGGGGGGGGGAGATGGGAGATGCAGGGGGGGGGGAGATGTAGGGGGGGAGATGGGAGATGCAAGGGGGGGGGAGATGCAGGGGGGGGAGATGGGAGATGCAGAGGGGGGGAGATGGGAGATGCAGAGTGGGGCGAGATGCAGGGGGGGGAGATGGGAGATGCAGGGCGGGGGGAGAGATGGGAGATACAGGGCGGGGGGGGAGATGGGAGATGCAGGGCGGGGGGGGGAGATGGGAGATGCAGGGCGGGGTGGGGAGATGCGAGGGGGGAGATGGGAGATGCAGGGGGGGGGAGATGCGAGTGGGGGAGATGGGAGATGCAGGGGGGGGAGATGGGAGATGCAGGGGGGGGAGATGCAGGGGGGGTAGATGGGAGATGCAGGGGGGAGATGCAGGGGGGGGAGATGGGAGATGCAGGGGTGGAGATGGGAGATGCAGGGGGGGAGATGCAGGGGGGGAGATGGGATAAGTAGGGGGGGGAGATGCAGGGGGGGATGGGAGATGCAGGGGGGGAGATGGGAGATGCAGGGGGGGAGATGCAGGGAGGGGGAGATGCAGGGGGGGGATGCAGGGGGGGAGGAGATGGGAGATGCAGAGGGGGATGGGAGAGGCAGGGGGGAGATGGGAGAGGCAGGGGGGAGATGGGAGAGGCAGGGGGGAGATGGGAGAGGCAGGGGGGAGATGGGAGAGGCAGGGGGGAGATGGGAGAGGCAGGGGGGAGATGGGAGAGGCAGGCGGAGATGCAGGGGGGGAGATGGGAGAGGCAGGGGGGAGATGGGAGAGGCAGGGGGGAGATGGGAGAGGCAAGGGGGGAGATGGGAGAGGCAGGGGGGTGAGATGGGAGAGGCAGGGGGGAGATGGGAGAGGGAGGGGGGGAGATGCAGTGGGGGAGATGGGAGATGCAGGGGGGGGAGATGGGAGATGCAGGGGGGGGGAGATGGGAGATGCAGGGGGGGGGAGATGGGAGATGCAGGGGGGGAAGATGCAGTGGGGGAGATGGGAGATGCAGGGGGGGGGGAGATGCAGGGGGGGGAGATGCAGGGGGGGGGAGATGCAGGGGGGGGAGATGCAGGGGGGGAGATGGGAGATGCAGGAGGGGGGAGATGCAGGGGGGGGAGATGCAGGGGGGGGAGATGCAGGGGGAGGAGATGGGAGATGCAGGGGGGGGGGAGATGGGAAATGCAGGGGGGGAGATGGGAGATGCAGGGTGGGGGAGATGGGAGATGCAGGGGGGGAGATGCGAGATGCAGGGGGGGGAGATGGGAGATGCAGGGGGGGGGAGATGGGAGAAGCAGGGGGGGAGATGGGAGATGCAGGGGGGGGAGATGGGAGATGCAGGGGGGGGAGATGGGAGATGCTGGGGTGGGAGATGGGAGATGCAGGGGGGGGGATATGGGAGATGCAGGGGGGGAGATGCAGGGGGGGGAGATGGGAGATGCATGGGAGGGAGATGGGAGATGCAGGGGGGGGGAGATGGGAGATGGGAGATGCAGGGGGAGGAGATGGGAGATGCAGGGGGGGGAGATGGGAGATGCTGGGGGGGAGATGCAGGGGAGGGAGATGGGCGATGCAGGGGGGGGAGATGGGAGATGCAGGGGGGGAGGAGATGGGAGATGCAGGGGGGGGAGGAGATGGAGATGCAGGGTGGGAGGAGATGGGAGATGCAGGGGGGGGAGGAGATGGGAGATGCAGGGGGGGAGGAGATGGGAGATGCAGGGGGGGAGGAGATGGGAGATGCAGGGGGGGAGGAGATGGGAGATGCAGGGGGGGGAGATGCAGGGGGGGAGATGGGAGATGCAGGGGGGGATGGGAGATGCAGGGGGGGAGATGCAGGGGGGAGGAGATGGGAGATGCAGGGGGGGGGGAGATGGGAGATGCAGGGGGGGAGGAGATGGGAGATGCAGGGGGGGAGGAGATGGGAGATGCAGGGGGGGGAGATGGGAGATGCAGGGGGGTAGATGCAGGGGGGGAGATGGGAGATGCAGGGGGGGGATGGGAGATGCAGGGGGGGAGATGCAGGGGGGGGAGATAAGAGATGCAAAGGGGGGAGATGCAGGGGGGGAGGATATGGGAGAGGCAGGGGGGAGATGGGAGAGGCAAGGGGGGAGATGCAGTGGGGGAGATGGGAGATGCAGGGGGGGGGAGATGGGAGATGCAGGGGGGGAGATGGGAGATGCAGGGGGGGAGATGGGAGATGCAGGGGGGGGAGATGGGAGATGCAGGCAGAGAGATGCAGGGGGGGAGATGGGAGATGCAGGGGGGGAGATGGGAGATGCAGGATGGGAGATGCAGGGGGGGAGATGGGAGATGCAGGGGGAGATGGGAGATGCAGGGGGGGAGATGGGAGATGCAGGGGGGGAGATGGGAGATGCAGGGGGGGAGATGGGAGATGCAGGCGGAGAGATGGGAGATGCAGGCGGAGAGATGCAGGGGGGGAGATGGGAGATGCAGGGGGGGAGGAGATGGGAGATGCAGGGGGGGAGATGGGAGATGCAGGCGGAGAGATGGGAGATGCAGGCGGAGAGATGCAGGGGGGGAGATGGGAGATGCAGGGGGGGAGGAGATGGGAGATGCAGGGGGGGAGGAGATGGGAGATGCAGGGGGGGAGGAGATGGGAGATGCAGGGGGGGAGGAGATGGGAGATGCAGGGGGGGAGGAGATGGGAGATGCAGGGGGGAGGAGATGGGAGATGCAGGGGGGGAGGAGATGGGAGATGCAGGGGGGAGGAGATGGGAGATGCAGGGGGGGAGGAGATGGGAGATGCAGGGGGGGAGGAGATGGGAGATGCAGGGGGGGAGGAGATGGGAGATGCAGGGGGGGAGGAGATGGGAGATGCAGGGGGGGAGGAGATGGGAGATGCAGGGGGGGGAGATGCAGGGGGGGAGGAGATGGGAGATGCAGGGGGGGGAGATGGGAGATGCAGGGGGGGGAGATGGGAGATGCAGGGGGGGGGAGATGGGAGATGCAGGGGGGGGGAGATGGGAGATGCAGGGGGGGGAGATGGGAGATGCAGGGGGAGATGGGAGATGCAGGGGGGGAGGGAGATGGGAGATGCAGGGGGGAGGGAGATGGGAGATGCAGGGGGAGGGAGATGGGAGATGCAGGGGGGGGGGGAGATGGGAGATGCAGGGGGGGGAGATGGGAGATGCAAGGGGGGGGAGATGGGAGATGGGAGATGCAGGGGGAGGAGATGGGAGATGCAGGGGGGGGAGATGGGAGATGCCGGGGGGGAGATGCAGGGGAGGGAGATGGGCGATGCAGGGGGAGGAGATGGGAGATGAGGGGGGGAGGAGATGGGAGATGCAGGGGGGGAGGAGATGGAGATGCAGGGGGGGAGGAGATGGGAGATGCAGGGGGGGGGGGGGAGATGGGAGATGCAGGGGGCGGAGATGCAGGGGGGGAGATGGGAGATGCAGGGGGGAGGAGATGGGAGATGCAGGGGGGGGAGATGGGAGATGCAGGGGGGGAGGAGATGGGAGATGCAGGGGGGGAGGAGATGGGAGATGCAGGGGGGGAGGAGATGGGAGATGCAGGGGGGGGAGATGGGAGATGCAGGGGGGGAGGAGATGGGAGATGCAGGGGGGGAGGAGATGGGAGATGCAGGGGGGGAGGAGATGGGAGATGCAGGGGGGGAGGAGATGGGAGATGCAGGGGGGGAGGAGATGGGAGATGCAGGGGGGGAGGAGATGGGAGATGCAGGGGGGGAGATGCAGGGGGGGAGATGGGAGATGCAGGAGGGATGGGAGATGCAGGGGGGGAGATGCAGGGGGGGGAGATAAGAGATGCAAAGGGGGGAGATGCAGGGGGGGAGGATATGGGAGAGGCAGGGGGGAGATGGGAGAGGCAAGGGGGGGAGATGCAGTGGGGGAGATGGGAGATGCAGGGGGGGGGAGATTGGAGATGCAGGGGGGGGAGATGGGAGATGCAGGGGGGGGAGATGGGAGATGCAGGGGGGGGGAGATGGGAGATGCAGGGGGGGGAGATGGGAGATGCAGGGGGGGGAGATGGGAGATGCTGGGGTGGGAGATGGGAGATGCAGGGGGGGGAGATGGGAGATGCATGGGAGGGAGATGGGAGATGCAGGGGGGGGGAGATGGGAGATGGGAGATGCAGGGGGAGGAGATGGGAGATGCAGGGGGGGGAGATGGGCGATGCAGGGGGGGGAGATGGGAGATGCAGGGGGGGAGGAGATGGGAGATGCAGGGGGGGAGGAGATGGGAGATGCAGGGGGGGAGGAGATGGGAGATGCAGGGGGGGAGGAGATGGGAGATGCAGGGGGGGAGGAGATGGGAGATGCAGGGGGGGAGGAGATGGGAGATGCAGGGGGGGAGGAGATGGGAGATGCAGGGGGGGAGGAGATGGGAGATGCAGGGGGGGAGATGCAGGGGGGGAGATGGGAGATGCAGGGGGGGGATGGGAGATGCAGGGGGGAGATGCAGGGGGGGGAGATAAGAGATGTAAAGGGGGGAGATGCAGGGGGGGAGGATATGGGAGAGGCAGGGGGGAGATGGGAGAGGCAAGGGGGGAGATGCAGTGGGGGAGATGGGAGATGCAGGGGGGGGAGATGGGAGATGCAGGGGGAGATGGGAGATGCAGGGGGGGAGATGGGAGATGCAGGGGGGGGGAGATGGGAGATGCAGGCAGAGAGATGCAGGGGGGGAGATGGGAGATGCAGGGGGGGAGATGGGAGATGCAGGGGGGGAGATGGGAGATGCAGGGGGGGAGATGGGAGATGCAGGGGGAGATGGGAGATGCAGGGGGGGAGATGGGAGATGCAGGGGGGGAGATGGGAGATGCAGGCGGAGAGATGCAGGGGGGGAGATGGGAGATGCAGGGGGGGAGGAGATGGGAGATGCAGGGAGGGAGGAGATGGGAGATGCAGGGGGGGAGGAGATGGGAGATGCAGGGGGGGAGGAGATGGGAGATGCAGGGGGGGGAGATGGGAGATGCAGGGGGGGAGATGGGAGATGCAGGGGGGGGAGATGGGAGATGCAGGGGGGGGAGATGGGAGATGCAGGGGGGGGGAGATGGGAGATGCAGGGGGGAGATGGGAGATGCAGGGGGGAGGGAGATGGGAGATGCAGGGGGGGAGGGAGATGGGAGATGCAGGGGGGGAGGGAGATGGGAGATGCAGGGGGGGAGGGAGATGGGAGATGCAGGGGGGGAGGGAGATGGGAGATGCAGGGGGGAGGGAGATGGGAGATGCAGGGGGGAGGGAGATGGGAGATGCAGGGGGGAGGGAGATGGGAGATGCAGGGGGGGGGAGATGGGAGATGCAGGGGGGGGAGATGGGAGATGCAGGGGGGGGGGAGATGGGAGATGCAGGGGGGGGGAGATGGGAGATGCAGGGGGGGGAGATGGGAGATGCAGGGGGGAGATGGGAGATGCAGGGGGGGAGGGAGATGGGAGATGCAGGGGGGGAGGGAGATGGGAGATGCAGGGGGGGAGGGAGATGGGAGATGCAGGGGGGGAGGGAGATGGGAGATGCAGGGGGGAGGGAGATGGGAGATGCAGGGGGGAGGGAGATGGGAGATGCAGGGGGGAGGGAGATGGGAGATGCAGGGGGGAGGGAGATGGGAGATGCAGGGGGGGGGAGATGGGAGATGCAGGGGGGGGAGATGGGAGATGCAGGGGGGGGGAGATGGGAGATGCAGGGGGGGGGAGATGGGAGATGCAGGGGGGGGGAGATGGGAGATGCAGGGGGGGGGAGATGGGAGATGCAGGGGGGGGGGAGATGGGAGATGCAGGGGGCGGAGATGCAGGGGGGGAGATGGGAGATGCAGGGGGGAGATGGGAGATGCAGGGGGGAGATGGGAGATGCAGGGGGGGAGATGGGAGATGCAGGGGGGGGAGATGGGAGATGCAGGCAGAGAGATGCAGGGGGGGAGATGGGGGGGAGATGGGAGATGCAGGGGGGGAGATGGGAAATGCAGGGGGGGAGATGGGAGATGCAGGGTGGGAGATGGGAGATGCAGGGGGAGATGGGAGATGCAGGGGGAGATGCAGGGGAGATGGAGATGCAGGGGGGGAGATGGGAGATGCAGGCGGAGAGATGCAGGGGGGGAGATGGGAGATGCAGGGGGGGAGGAGATGGGAGATGCAGGGGGGGAGGATATGGGAGATGCAGGGGGGGAGGAGATGGGAGATGCAGGGGGGAGGAGATGGGAGATGCAGGGGGGGAGGAGATGGGAGATGCAGGGGGGGAGGAGATGGGAGATGCAGGGGGGAGGAGATGGGAGATGCAGGGGGGGGAGATGGGAGATGCAGGGGGGGGAGATGGGAGATGCAGGGGGGGGAGATGGGAGATGCAGGGGGGGGGATATGGGAGATGCAGGGGGGGGAGATGGGAGATGAAGGGGGGGGAGATGGGAGATGCAGGGGGGGGAGATGGGAGATGCAGGGGGGGAGGGAGATGGGAGATGCAGGGGGGGAGGGAGATGGGAGATGCAGGGGGGAGGGAGATGGGAGATGCAGGGGGGGAGGGAGATGGGAGATGCAGGGGGGAGGGAGATGGGAGATGCAGGGGGGAGGGAGATGGGAGATGCAGGGGGGAGGGAGATGGGAGATGCAGGAGGGGGGAGATGGGAGATGCAGGGGGGGGGGAGATGGGAGATGCAGGGGGGGGGGAGATGGGAGATGCAGGGGGGGGGAGATGGGAGATGCAGGGGGGGGAGATGCAGGGGGGAGATGGGAGATGCAGGGGGGGGAGATGGGAGATGCAGGGGGGGGAGATGGGAGATGCAGGGGGGGGAGATGGGAGATGCAGGGGGGGGGGAGATGGGAGATGCAGGGGGCGGAGATGCAGGGGGGGAGATGGGAGATGCAGGGGGGGGGAGATGGGAGATGCAGGGGGGGGGAGATGGGAGATGCAGGGGGGGGAGATGCAGGGGGGGGAGATGGGAGATGCAGGGGGGGGAGATGGGAGATGCAGGGGGGGGGAGATGGGAGATGCAGGGGGGGGAGATGGGAGATGCAGGGGGGGGAGATGGGAGATGCAGGGGGGGGAGATGGGAGATGCAGGGGGGGGAGATGGGAGATGCAGGGGGGGGAGATGGGAGATGCAGGGGGGGGAGATGGGAGATGCTGGGATGGGAGATGGGAGATGCAGGGGGGGGGAGATGGGAGATGCAGGGGGGGAGATGCAGGGGGGGAGATGGGAGATGCATGGGAGGGAGATGGGAGATGCAGGGGGGGGGAGATGGGAGTTTGGAGATGGAGGGGGAGGAGATGGGAGATGCAGGGGGGGAGATGCAGGGGGGGGAGATGGGAGATGCAGGGGGGGGAGATGGGAGATGCAGGGGGGGGGAGATGGGAGATGCAGGGGGGGGGGAGATGGGAGATGCAGGGGGGGGGGAGATGGGAGAAGCAGGGGGGGGGAGATGGGAGATGCAGGGGGGGGAGATGGGAGATGCAGGGGGAGATGGGAGATGCAGGGGGGGGAGATGGGAGATGCAGGGGGGGGAGATGGGAGATGCAGGCAGAGAGATGCAGGGGGGGAGATGGGAGATGCAGGGGGGAGATGGGAGATGCAGGGGGGGAGATGGGAGATGCAGGGGGGAGATGGGAGATGCAGGGGGGGAGATGGGAGATGCAGGCGGAGAGATGCAGGGGGGGAGATGGGAGATGCAGGGGGGGAGGAGATGGGAGATGCAGGGGGGGAGGAGATGGGAGATGCAGGGGGGGAGGAGATGGGAGATGCAGGGGGGGAGGAGATGGGAGATGCAGGGGGGGAGGAGATGGGAGATGCAGGGGGGGGAGATGGGAGATGCAGGGATGGGGAGATGGGAGATGCAGGGGGGGGGAGATGGGAGATGCAGGGGGGGGAGATGGGAGATGCAGGGGGGGGAGATGGGAGATGCAGGGGGGGGAGATGGGAGATGCAGGGGGGGGAGATGGGAGATGCAGGGGGGAGATGGGAGATGCAGGGGGGGAGGGAGATGGGAGATGCAGGGGGGGAGGGAGATGGGAGATGCAGGGGGGAGGGAGATGGGAGATGCAGGGGGGAGGGAGATGGGAGATGCAGGGGGGAGGGAGATGGGAGATGCAGGGGGAGGGAGATGGGAGATGCAGGGGGGGGGAGATGGGAGATGCAGGGGGGGTAGATGGGAGATGCAGGGATGGGAGATGCAGGGGGGGGGAGATGGGAGATGCAGGGGGGGGAGATGGGAGATGCAGGGGGGGGGAGATGGGAGATGCAGGGGGCGGAGATGCAGGGGGGGAGATGGGAGATGCAGGGGGGAGGGAGATGGGAGATGCAGGGGGGGGAGATGGGAGATGCAGGGGGGGGAGATGGGAGATGCAGGGATGGGAGATGCAGGGGGGGGGAGATGGGAGATGCAGGGGGGGGAGATGGGAGATGCAGGGGGGGGGGAGATGGGAGATGCAGGGGGCGGAGATGCAGGGGGGAGATGGGAGATGCAGGGGGGGAGATGGGAGATGCAGGGGGGGGAGAAGGGAGATGCAGGGGGGGGAGATGGGAGATGCAGGGGGGGGGGAGATGGAGAAGCAGGGGGGGGAGATGGGAGATGCAGGGGGGGGAGATGGGAGATGCAGGGGGGGGAGATGGGAGATGCTGGGGTGGGAGATGGGAGATGCAGGGGGGGGGGAGATGGGAGATGCAGGGGGGGAGATGGGAGATGCATGGGAGGGAGATGGGAGATGCAGGGGGGGGGAGATGGGAGTTTGGAGATGCAGGGGGAGGAGATGGGAGATGCAGGGGGGGAGATGCAGGGGGGGAGATGGGCGATGCAGGGGGGGGAGATGGGAGATGCAGGGGGGGAGGAGATGGGAGATGCAGGGGGGGAGGAGATGGGAGATGCAGGGGGGGAGGAGATGGGAGATGCAGGGGGGAGGAGATGGGAGATGCAGGGGGGGGAGGAGATGGGAGATGCAGGGGGGGAGGAGATGGGAGATGCAGGGGGGGAGGAGATGGAGATGCAGGGGGGGAGGAGATGGGAGATGCAGGGGGGGAGGAGATGGGAGATGCAGGGGGGGAGGAGATGGGAGATGCAGGGGGGGAGGAGATGGGAGATGCAGGGGGGGAGGAAATGGGAGATGCAGGGGGGAGGAGATGGGAGATGCAGGGGGGAGGAGATGGGAGATGCAGGGGGGGAGGAGATGGGAGATGCAGGGGGGGAGGAGATGGGAGATGCAGGGGGGGGAGATGGGAGATGCAGGGGGGGAGATGGGAGATGCAGGGGGGATGGGAGATGCAGGGGGGAGGAGATGGGAGATGCAGGGGGGGAGATGCAGGGGGGAGATGGGAGATGCAGGGGGGGATGGGAGATGCAGGGGGGGAGATGGGAGATGCAGGGGGGATGGGAGATGCAGGGGGGGAGATGCAGGGGGGGAGGATATGGGAGAGGCAAGGGGGGAGATGGAGAGGCAAGGGGGGGAGATGGGAGATGCAGGGGGGGGAGATGGGAGATGCAGGGGGGGATGGGAGATGCAGGGGGGAGGAGATGGGAGATGCAGGGGGGGAGATGCAGGGGGGAGATGGGAGATGCAGGGGGGGGATGGGAGATGCAGGGGGGGAGATGCAGGGGGGGAGATAAGAGATGCAAAGGGGGGAGATGCAGGGGGGGAGGATATGGGAGAGGCAGGGGGGAGATGGGAGAGGCAAGGGGGGGAGATGCAGTGGGGGAGATGGGAGATGCAGGGGGGGGGAGATTGGAGATGCAGGGGGGAGATTGGAGATGCAGGGGGGGGAGATGGGAGATGCAGGGGGGGGGAGATGGGAGAAGCAGGGGGGAGATGGGAGATGCAGGGGGGGGAGATGGAGATGCAGGGGGGGGAGATGGGAGATGCTGGGGTGGGAGATGGGAGATGCAGGGGGGGGGAGATGGGAGATGCAGGGGGGGAGATGCAGGGGGGGGGAGATGGGAGATGCATGGGAGGGAGATGGGAGATGCAGGGGGGGGGAGATGGGAGATGGGAGATGCAGGGGGAGGAGATGGGAGATGCAGGGGGAGGAGATGGGAGATGCAGGGGGGGGAGATGGGAGATGCAGGGGGGGAGATGCAGGGGGGGAGATGGGCGATGCAGGGGGGGGAGATGGGAGATGCAGGGGGGGAGGAGATGGGAGATGCAGGGGGGGAGGAGATGGGAGATGCAGGGGGGGAGGAGATGGGAGATGCAGGGGGGAGGAGATGGGAGATGCAGGGGGGGAGATGGGAGATGCAGGGGGGGAGATGCAGTGGGGGAGATGGGAGATGCAGGGGGGGGAGATGGGAGATGCAGGGGGGGAGGAGATGGGAGATGCAGGGGGGGAGATGCAGGGGGGGAGATGGGAGATGCAGGGGGGGGATGGGAGATGCAGGGGGGGAGATGCAGGGGGGGGAGATAAGAGATGCAAAGGGGGGAGATGCAGGGGGGGAGGATATGGGAGAGGCAGGGGGGAGATGGAGAGGCAAGGGGGGGAGATGCAGTGGGGGAGATGGGAGATGCAGGGGGGGGGAGATGGAGATGCAGGGGGGGGGAGATGGGAGATGCAGGGGGGGGAGATGGGAGATGCAGGGGGGGGGAGATGGAGAAGCAGGGGGGGAGATGGAGATGCAGGGGGGGGAGATGGGAGATGCAGGGGGGGGAGATGGGAGATGCTGGGGTGGGAGATGGGAGATGCAGGGGGGGGAGATGGGAGATGCAGGGGGGAGATGCAGGGGGGGGAGATGGGAGATGCATGGGAGGGAGATGGGAGATGCAGGGGGGGGAGATGGGAGATGGGAGATGCAGGGGGAGGAGATGGGAGATGCAGGGGGGGGAGATGGGAGATGCAGGGGGGAGATGCAGGGGGGGGAGATGGGCGATGCAGGGGGGGAGATGGGAGATGCAGGGGGGAGGAGATGGGAGATGCAGGGGGGGAGGAGATGGGAGATGCAGGGTGGGAGGAGATGGGAGATGCAGGGGGGGGAGGAGATGGAGATGCAGGGGGGGAGGAGATAGGAGATGCAGGGGGGAGGAGATGGGAGATGCAGGGGGGGAGGAGATAGGAGATGCAGGGGGGGAGGAGATGGGAGATGCAGGGGGGGAGGAGATGGGAGATGCAGGGGGGGAGATGGGAGATGCAGGGGGGGAGATGCAGGGGGGGGAGATGGGAGATGCAGGGGGGGATGGGAGATGCAGGGGGGGAGATGCATGGGGGAGGAGATGGGAGATGCAGGGGGGAGGAGATGGGAGATGCAGGGGGGGAGGAGATGGGAGATGCAGGGGGGGGAGGAGATGGGAGATGCAGGAGGGGGAGATGGGAGATGCAGGGGGGGGGGGGGGGGAGATGCAGGGGGGAGATGGGAGATGCAGGGGGGGATGGGAGATGCAGGGGGGGAGATGCAGGGGGGGGAGATAAGAGATGCAAAGGGGGGAGATGCAGGGGGGGGAGGATATGGGAGAGGCAGGGGGGAGATGGGAGAGGCAAGGGGGGAGATGCAGTGGGGGAGATGGGAGATGCAGGGGGGGGGAGATGGGAGATGCAGGGGGAGATGGGAGATGCAGGGGGGGAGATGGGAGATGCAGGGGGGGGAGATGGGAGATGCAGGCAGAGAGATGCAGGGGGGGAGATGGGAGATGCAGGGGGGGAGATGCAGGGGGGGAGATGGGAGATGCAGGGGGAGATGGGAGATGCAGGGGGGAGATGGGAGATGCAGGGGGGAGATGGGAGATGCAGGGGGGAGATGGGAGATGCAGGGGGGGAGATGGGAGATGCAGGCGGAGAGATGGGAGATGCAGGCGGAGAGATGCAGGGGGGGAGATGGGAGATGCAGGGGGGGGAGATGGGAGATGCAGGGGGGGAGGAGATGGGAGATGCAGGGGGGGAGGAGATGGGAGATGCAGGGGGGGAGGAGATGGGAGATGCAGGGGGGGAGGAGATGGGAGATGCAGGGGGGGAGGAGATGGGAGATGCAGGGGGGGGGAGATGGGAGATGCAGGGGGGGGAGATGGGAGATGCAGGGGGGGGAGATGGGAGATGCAGGGGGGGAGGGAGATGGGAGATGCAGGGGGGGAGGGAGATGGGAGATGCAGGGGGGGAGGGAGATGGGAGATGCAGGGGGGGAGGGAGATGGGAGATGCAGGGGGGGAGGGAGATGGGAGATGCAGGGGGGGAGGGAGATGGGAGATGCAGGGGGGGAGGGAGATGGGAGATGCAGGGGGGAGGGAGATGGGAGATGCAGGGGGAGGGAGATGGGAGATGCAGGGGGAGGGAGATGGGAGATGCAGGGGGGGAGATGGGAGATGCAGGGGGGGGGAGATGGGAGATGCAGGGGGGGGAGATGGGAGATGCAGGGGGGGGGAGATGGGAGATGCAGGGGGGGGAGATGGGAGATGCAGGGGGGGGGAGATGGGAGATGCAGGGGGGGGGAGATGGGAGATGCAGGGGGGGGGGAGATGGGAGATGCAGGAGGGGGGGAGATGGGAGATGCAGGGGGGGGAGATGGGAGATGCAGGGGGGGAGATGGGAGATGCAGGGGGGGGGGGAGATGGGAGATGCAGGGGGCGGAGATGCAGGGGGGGGAGATGGGAGATGCAGGGGGGGGAGATGGGAGATGCAGGGGAGGGAGATGGGAGATGCAGGGGGGGAGATGGGAGATGCAGGGGGGGAGATGGGAGATGCAGGGGGGGGAGATGGGAGATGCAGGGGGGGGAGATGGGAGATGCAGGGGGGGGGAGATGGGAGATGCAGGGGGGGGAGATGGGAGATGCAGGGGGGGGAGATGGGAGATGCTGGGGTGGGAGATGGGAGATGCAGGGGGGGGGGGAGATGGGAGATGCAGGGGGGGAGATGCAGGGGGGGAGATGGGAGATGCATGGGAGGGAGATGGGAGATGCAGGGGGGGGAGATGGGAGATGGGAGATGCAGGGGGAGGAGATGGGAGATGCAGGGGGGGGAGATGGAGATGCAGGGGGGGAGATGCAGGGGGGGGAGATGGGAGATGCATGGGAGGGAGATGGGAGATGCAGGGGGGGGAGATGGGAGATGGGAGATGCAGGGGGAGGAGATGGGAGATGCAGGGGGGGGGAGATGGGAGATGCAGGGGGGGAGATGCAGGGGGGGGAGATGGGCGATGCAAGGGGGGGAGATGGGAGATGCAGGGGGGGAGGAGATGGGAGATGCAGGGGGGGAGGAGATGGGAGATGCAGGGGGGGAGGAGATGGGAGATGCAGGGGGGGAGGAGATGGGAGATGCAGGGGGGGAGGAGATGGGAGATGCAGGGGGGGAGGAGATGGGAGATGCAGGGGGGGAGGAGATGGGAGATGCAGGGGGGGAGGAGATGGGAGATGCAGGGGGGGAGGAGATGGGAGATGCAGGGGGGGGAGGAGATGGGAGATGCAGGGGGGGGAGGAGATAGGAGATGCAGGGGTGGGAGATGCAGGGTGGGAGATGGGAGATGCAGGGGGGGATGGGAGATGCAGGGGGGGAGGAGATGGGAGATGCAGGGGGGAGGAGATGGGAGATGCAGGGGGGGAGGAGATGGGAGATGCAGGGGGGGAGGAGATGGGAGATGCAGGGGGGGGAGGAGATGGGAGATGCAGGGGGGGGAGATGGGAGATGCAGGGGGGGAGATGCAGGGGGGGAGATGGGAGATGCAGGGGGGGGATGGGAGATGCAGGGGGGGAGATAAGAGATGCAAAGGGGGGGAGATGCAGGGGGGAGGATATGGGAGAGGCAGGGGGGAGATGGGAGAGGCAAGGGGGGGAGATGCAGTGGGGGAGATGGGAGATGCAGGGGGGGGGAGATTGGAGATGCAGGGGGAGATGGGAGATGCAGGGGGGGAGATGGGAGATGCAGGGGGGGAGATGGGAGATGCAGGCAGAGAGATGCAGGGGGGGAGATGGGAGATGCAGGGGGGGAGATGGGAGATGCAGGGGGGGAGATGGGAGATGCAGGGGGGGAGATGGGAGATGCAGGGGGGGGAGATGGGAGATGCAGGGGGGGAGATGGGAGATGCAGGCGGAGAGATGCAGGGGGGAGGAGATGGGAGATGCAGGGGGGGAGGAGATGGGAGATGCAGGGGGGAGGAGATGGGAGATGCAGGGGGGGAGGAGATGGGAGATGCAGGGGGGGAGGAGATGGGAGATGCAGGGGGGGAGGAGATGGGAGATGCAGGGGGGGGAGGAGATGGGAGATGCAGGGGGGGAGGAGATGGGAGATGCAGGGGGGGGAGGAGATGGGAGATGCAGGGGGGGGGGGAGATGGGAGATGCAGGGGGGGGGGAGATGGGAGATGCAGGGGGGGGAGGAGATGGGAGATGCAGGGGGGGGAGGAGATGGGAGATGCAGGGGGGGGAGGAGATGGGAGATGCAGGGGGGGAGGAGATGGGAGATGCAGGGGGGGGGGATGGGAGATGCAGGGGGGGGATGGGAGATGCAGGGGGGGAGGAGATGGGAGATGCAGGGGGGGAGGAGATGGGAGATGCAGGGGGGAGGAGATGGGAGATGCAGGGGGGAGGAGATGGGAGATGCAGGGGGGGGAGGAGATGGGAGATGCAGGGGGGGGAGGAGATGGGAGATGCAGGGGGGGAGGAGATGGGAGATGCAGGGGGGGAGGAGATGGGAGATGCAGGGGGGGAGGAGATGGGAGATGCAGGGGGGGAGGAGATGGGAGATGCAGGGGGGGAGATGGGAGATGCAGGGGGGGAGGAGATGGGAGATGCAGGGGGGGAGGAGATGGGAGATGCAGGGGGGGGAGGAGATGGAGATGCAGGGGGGGAGGAGATGGGAGATGCAGGGGGGGAGGAGATGGGAGATGCAGGGGGGGAGGAGATGGGAGATGCAGGGGGGGAGGAGATGGGAGATGCAGGGGGGGAGATGCAGGGGGGGAGATGGGAGATGCAGGGGGGGGATGGGAGATGCAGGGGGGGAGATGCAGGGGGGGGAGATGCAGGGGGGGAGGATATGGGAGAGGCAGGGGGGAGATGGGAGAGGCAAGGGGGGGGAGATGCAGTGGGGGAGATGGGAGATGCAGGGGGGGGGGGAGATGGGAGATGCAGGGGGGGGGGAGATGGGAGATGCAGGGGGGGGGAGATGGGAGATGCAGGGGGGGGAGATGGGAGATGCAGGGGGGGGAGATGGGAGAAGCAGGGGGGGGAGATGGGAGATGCAGGGGGGGGAGATGGGAGATGCTGGGGTGGGAGATGGGAGATGCAGGGGGGGGGAGATGGGAGATGCAGGGGGGGAGATGCAGGGGGGGAGATGGGAGATGCATGGGAGGGAGATGGGAGATGCAGGGGGGGGGAGATGGGAGATGGGAGATGCAGGGGGAGGAGATGGGAGATGCAGGGGGGGGAGATGGGAGATGCAGGGGGGGAGATGCAGGGGGGGAGATGCAGGGGGGGGAGATGGGCGATGCAGGGGGGGAGGAGATGGGAGATGCAGGGGGGGAGGAGATGGGAGATGCAGGGGGGGAGGAGATGGGAGATGCAGGGGGGAGGAGATGGGAGATGCAGGGGGGGAGGAGATGGGAGATGCAGGGGGGGAGGAGATGGGAGATGCAGGGGGGGGAGATGGGAGATGCAGGGGGGGGAGATGCAGGGGGGGAGATGGGAGATGCAGGGGGGGGGATGGGAGATGCAGGGGGGGAGATGCAGGGGGGGGAGATAAGAGATGCAAAGGGGGGAGATGCAGGGGGGGAGGATATGGGAGAGGCAGGGGGGAGATGGGAGAGGCAAGGGGGGAGATGCAGTGGGGGAGATGGGAGATGCAGGGGGGGGAGATGGGAGATGCAGGGGGGGGGAGATGGGAGATGCAGGGGGGGAGATGGGAGATGCAGGGGGGGAGATGGGAGATGCAGGGGGGGGAGATGGGAGATGCAGGCAGAGAGATGCAGGGGGGGAGATGGGAGATGCAGGTGGGGAGATGGGAGATGCAGGTGGGGAGATGGGAGATGGGAGATGCAGGGGGGGAGATGGGAGATGCAGGGGGAGATGGGAGATGCAGGGGGGGAGATGGGAGATGCAGGGGGGGAGATGGGAGATGCAGGGGGGGAGATGGGAGATGCAGGCGGAGAGATGCAGGGGGGGAGATGGGAGATGCAGGGGGGGAGGAGATGGGAGATGCAGGGGGGGAGGAGATGGGAGATGCAGGGGGGGAGGAGATGGGAGATGCAGGGGTGGAGGAGATGGGAGATGCAGGGGGGGGAGATGGGAGATGCAGGGGGGGGAGATGGGAGATGCAGGGGGGGGAGATGGGAGATGCAGGGGGGGAGATGGAGATGCAGGGGGGGAGATGGGAGATGCAGGGGGGGGAGATGGGAGATGCAGGGGGGGGGAGATGGGAGATGCAGGGGGGGGGGAGATGGGAGATGCAGGGGGGGGGAGATGGGAGATGCAGGGGGGGGGAGATGGGAGATGCAGGGGGGGGGAGATGGGAGATGCAGGGGGGGGAGATGGGAGATGCAGGGGGGAGATGGGAGATGCAGGGGGGGAGGGAGATGGGAGATGCAGGGGGGGAGGGAGATGGGAGATGCAGGGGGGGAGGGAGATGGGAGATGCAGGGGGGGAGGGAGATGGGAGATGCAGGGGGGGAGGGAGATGGGAGATGCAGGGGGAGGGAGATGGGAGATGCAGGGGGGGGGGAGATGGGAGATGCAGGGGGGGGGAGATGGGAGATGCAGGGGGGGGGAGATGGGAGATGCAGGGGGGGGAGATGGGAGATGCAGGGGGGGGGAGATGGGAGATGCAGGGGGGGGAGATGGGAGATGCAGGGGGGGGGAGATGGGAGATGCAGGGGGGGGAGATGGGAGATGCAGGGGGGGGGGAGATGGGAGATGCAGGGGGGGAGATGGGAGATGCAGGGGGGGGAGATGGGAGATGCAGGGGGGGGAGATGGGAGATGCAGGGGGGGGAGATGGGAGATGCAGGGGGGGGAGATGGGAGATGCAGGGGGGGGGAGATGGGAGATGCAGGGGGGGGGGAGATGGGAGAAGCAGGGGTGGGAGATGGGAGATGCAGGGGGGGGGAGATGCAAGGGGGGGAGATGGGAGATGCAGGGGGGGGAGATGGGAGATGGGAGATGCAGGGGGGGGAGATGGGAGATGCAGGGGGGGAGATGCAGGGGGGGGGAGATGGGAGATGCATGGGAGGGAGATGGGAGATGCAGGGGGGGGGAGATGGGAGATGGGAGATGCAGGGGGGAGGAGATGGGAGATGCAGGGGGGAGATGCAGGGGGGGGAGATGGGCGATGCAGGGGGGGGAGATGGGAGATGCAGGGGGGGGGAGATGGGAGATGCAGGGGGGGGAGGAGATGGGAGATGCAGGGGGGGAGGAGATGGGAGATGCAGGGGGGAGGAGATGGGAGATGCAGGGGGGAGGAGATGGGAGATGCAGGGGGGGAGGAGATGGGAGATGCAGGGGGGGGGAGGAGATGGGAGATGCAGGGTGGGAGGAGATGGGAGATGCAGGGGGGGAGGAGATGGGAGATGCAGGGGGGGAGGAGATGGGAGATGCAGGGGGGGGAGGAGATGGGAGATGCAGGGGGGGAGGAGATGGGAGATGCAGGGGGGGGAGGAGATGGGAGATGCAGGGGGGGGAGGAGATGGGAGATGCAGGGGGGGGAGGAGATGGGAGATGCAGGGGGGGAGGAGATGGGAGATGCAGGGGGGGGGGAGATGGGGAGATGCAGGGGGGGAGATGGAGATGGGAGATGCAGGGGGGGATGGGAGATGCAGGGGGGGATGGGAGATGCAGGGGGGGAGGAGATGGGAGATGCAGGGGGGGAGGAGATGGGAGATGCAGGGGGGGAGGAGATGGGAGATGCAGGGGGGGAGATGCAGGGGGGGAGATGGGAGATGCAGGGGGGGGATGGGAGATGCAGGGGGGGAGATGCAGGGGGGGGAGATAAGAGATGCAAAGGGGGGAGATGCAGGGGGGGAGGATATGGGAGAGGCAGGGGGGAGATGGGAGAGGCAAGGGGGGGAGATGCAGTGGGGGAGATGGGAGATGCAGGGGGGGAGATGGGAGATGCAGGGGGGGGAGATGGGAGATGCAGGGGGGGAGATGGGAGATGCTGGGGTGGGAGATGGGAGATGCAGGGGGGGGGAGATGGGAGATGCAGGGGGGGAGATGCAGGGGGGGAGATGGGAGATGCATGGGAGGGAGATGGGAGATGCAGGGGGGGGAGATGGGAGATGGGAGATGCAGGGGGAGGAGATGGGAGATGCAGGGGGGGGAGATGGGAGATGCAGGGGGGGAGATGCAGGGGGGGAGATGGGAGATGCATGGGAGGGAGATGGGAGATGCAGGGGGGGGGAGATGGGAGATGGG
>NW_027455866.1:0-29332 GCF_040206685.1 Ascaphus truei
GCCCCGGAGAGTATTCTGTCCCCCCGATTGTTTAGTCTCAAGCACAGGTTCCCGAAGGACTAGAGGTTCCTGATGGACGTCTTTACGCACCCCCATGTTTTCATCTTAAGATTCTTGAATGGGGTCAGTCCTCCAGATCTGCCGGCCATCCCGGCTTTAAAAAGACTACGGATCTGATTTGGCGAACTTTTTGGTGGCCCAATGTGTTAAAGGATATTAGAGCGTTCACCTCCTCTTGCCCAGTCTGCGCCCAAAATAAATCAGTCCGTCAAAAGCCTTCTGGTCTACTACAACCTCTCCCGGTCCCGGACCGTCCTTGGAGTCACATTGCCACGGACTTCATCGTGGATCTTCCCCCTTCTAATGGTATGACTGCTATTCTAGTGGTCGTTGACAGATTCTCCACGCAAGCTCATTTTGTTCCCCTCAAGGGTCTACCCAATTCTAGTACTTTGGCTGATATATTTGTAAAATAAATTTTCCGTATTCATGGCATTCCGTGTTCCATTGTCTCGGACCGTGGTACTCAATTTTGTTTCGAAGTTCTGGCGTGCATTTTCCCAGAGGCTGGGCATTACTCTTCTTTTTTCCTCTGGCTATCATCCCCAAACTAATGGGCAGACTGAACGCATAAACCAGTCCCTCGAACACTATTTGCGCTGTTTTTCTTCCGATTCTCAGGATAATTGGGCAGAGTTACTTCCTTGGGTGGAATTTGCGATTAACTCTCTCAAGAATGAGTCCACTCAAGAATCACTGTTTTTTTGTAAACTATGGATTTCATCCTACCCGCCTACCCATGCATTCATCCAGGTCTGGAGTTCCTGCAGCAGATGATAGGGTAACCACCTTACAGGGGTCATGGAGGAGGATTCAAACTGCTTTACAGGAATCTGTCCTAAGACAGAAGAGATAAGCAGATAGGCTTCATCAGGAGGCTCACAAGTTCGTACCTGGAGAGAAGGTCTGGCTTACTTCTAAAAACATTAAACTGAAGGCCCCAACCCCTAAACTCTCTCCTGGGCCCTTTCTCCATTCTGAAACAAGTTAATCCTGTGGCCTATCAGCTTCGGTTGCCTCCCTCGATGAAGATTTCACCCGTCTTCCATGTCTCACTGTTGAAACCGTTCATCCAAGGCACACGATTTGCTCGTCCTTCACTTCGGCCTCCTCCAGCCATTGTACCAGGACAACAGGAGTTTGAAATTCAGTCCATCATTGACTCTCGCATCTCCAGGGGCAAACTCCAGTTTTTGGTCCACTGGACAGGATAGGGACCTCAGGATCGTTCTTGGGTCTCGCACACGCTCCGTCTCTACTCAAACGATTCCACCAAAAATTCCCCCTCAGACCTTGGATGGATTGTCCGGGGGGTACTGTAAGGACCCGCGCTGCGGAGACTCCTGCTATCGGCGCTCCCTTATCTCTCTTCCCCGCTGCCTCTGGTCCCCGGCGGCGTTCCTCCGGCCCTCGGCGTCTCCCCCGCGGCTGTTCCCGCACTTCCGGGTCGCGCGCGTCGCCCTTATGGGCGCGTGCGGACCCAGGCTTCCGTTTGATGGTGCCAGGAGCCTGATCCCGCCTCCTCCAGTGCGGCGCGCGCATCGGCGCGCTTTCCTGCCCCTGCTCCACCAGGTCCGCCCCCCCAGGCTCTTCTCCCCTATCAGGGCTTCCCTTGGGCCGCACCTCCGCTCCTCCCTTTCCCCTGATAGGTCCCAGACCACTATTTAGTCTCCCCGCACCATTACCACATTGCTCTGCGTAGCTCCTGTATCTTGGTGCGGCTGCTTGTGCCTGGCTCTTGTGTTTCAGTCCCTGTTCCTGTCCCTGGATTCTCTGCTGACCTCCCTGGATTTTGACCTTGGCTTTGGACTTCGACCACGCTGCTCTCTGGACCCCTTTGGATTTGGCTTTGGACTCTCTACCTCGCAGTCTTCTATATCCCTTGGACTTGGCTTACGGACCCCTGCTACGCTGCTCTCTCCGCTCCACGACCCAGGCTTACGGACACCCTACCACGCTGCTCTCCCTACACCTTGACCTTTGGCTTACGGACTTAACCTTTCTACGCTGGATTTGGCAAGTACTGAACTCTTTCTATTTTTGTTCCCTGACCAGCTACGCTACTTCCACACTCCGGCCGCGCCCCGTTTACTGCTAGGTGTGTGGTATTTCTCCTTTCCACCTCGGTCCCGGGGTCTCGTCTGGCTTGTGGGCAGGCCGAACGTTACAGCCAGTGACAGAGAGACGTGCGAGTGACAGAGAGAGACGTACGAGTGACAGAGAGAGACGTACGAGTGACAGAGAGTCGTGCGAGTTACAAAGAGAGAGACACGTGCGGGTGACAGAGAGAGCGAGACACGTGCGAGTGACAGAGAGAGAGAGAGACACGTGCGAGTGACAGAGAGAGACACGTGCGAGTGAGAGAGAGACGTGCGAGTGACAGAGAGAGAGAGACACGTGCTAGTGAGAGAGAGACGTGCGAGTGACAGAAACGTGCGAGTGACAGAGGCGTGCGAGTGAGAGAGAGACGTGCGAGTGAGAGAGAGACGTGCAAGTGAGAGAGACGTGCGAGTGACAGAGAGAGACGTGCGAGTTACAGGGACGTGCGAGTGACAGAGAGAGAGGCGTGCGAGTGACAGAGAGAGGCGTGCGAGTGACAGAGAGAGACGTGCGAGTGACAGAGAGAGACGTGCGAGTGACAGAGAGAGAGACGTGCGAGTGACAGAGAGAGAGACGTGCGAGTGACAGAGACGTGCGAGTGACAGAGAGAGAGGCGTGCGAGTGACAGAGAGAGAGGCGCACGAGTGACAGAGAGAGGCGTGCGAGTGACAGAGAGAGAGACGTGCGAGTGACAGAGAGAGAGACGTGCGAGTGACAGAGACGTGCGAGTGACAGAGAGAGAGGCGTGCGAGTGACAGAGAGAGAGGCGCACGAGTGACAGAGAGAGGCGTGCGAGTGACAGAGAGAGGCGTGCGAGTGACAGAGAGAGAGACGTGCGAGTGACAGAGAGAGACGTGCGAGTGACAGAGACGTGCGAGTGACAGAGAGGGAGGCGTGCGAGTGACAGAGAGAGAGGCGCACGAGTGACAGAGAGAGGCGTGCGAGTGACAGAGAGAGGCGTGCGAGTGACAGAGAGAGAGACGTGCGAGTGACAGAGAGAGACGTGCGAGTGACAGAGAGAGAGACGTGCGAGTGACAGAGAGAGAGACGTGCGAGTGACCGAGAGAGAGACGTGCGAGTGACAGAGAGAGAGGCGTGCGAGTGACAGAGAGAGAGGCGTGCGAGTGACGGAGAGAGAGACGTGCGAGTGACAGAGAGAGGCGTGCGAGTGACAGAGAGAGGCGTGCGAGTGACACAGAGAGATGCGTGCGAGTGACAGAGAGAGGCGTGCGAGTGACAGAGAGAGACGTGCGAGTGACAGAGAGAGACGTGCGAGTGACAGAGAGAGAGGCGTGCGAGTGACACAGAGAGAGGCGTGCGAGTGACAGAGAGAGGCGTGCGAGTGACAGAGAGAGACGTGCGAGTGACAGAGAGAGAGACGTGCGAGTGACAGAGAGAGACGTGCGAGTGACAGAGAGAGAGACGTGCGAGTGACAGAGAGAGACGTGCGAGTGACAGAGAGAGAGACGTGCGAGTGACAGAGAGAGAGGCGTGCGAGTGACAGAGAGAGAGACGTGCGAGTGACAGAGAGAGACGTGCGAGTGACAGAGAGAGAGACGTGCGAGTGACAGAGAGATTTGGCTTTGGACTCTCTACCTCGCAGTCTTCTATATCCCTTGGACTTGGCTTACGGACCCCTGCTACGCTGCTCTGTCCGCTCCACGACCCAGGCTTACGGACACCCTACCACGCTGCTCTCCCTACACCTTGACCTTTGGCTTACGGACTTAACCTTTCTACGCTGGATTTGGCAAGTACTGAACTCTTTCTATTTTTGTTCCCTGACCAGCTACGCTACTTCCACACTCCGGCCGCGCCCCGTTTACTGCTAGGTGTGTGGTATTTCTCCTTTCCACCTCGGTCCCGGGGTCTCGTCTGGCTTGTGGGCAGGCCGAACGTTACAGCCAGTGACAGAGAGACGTGCGAGTGACAGAGAGAGACGTACGAGTGACAGAGAGAGACGTGCGAGTTACAAAGAGAGAGACACGTGCGGGTGACAGAGAGAGCGAGACACGTGCGAGTGACAGAGAGAGAGCGAGACACGTGCGAGTGACAGAGAGAGAGAGAGACACGTGCGAGTGACAGAGAGAGACACGTGCGAGTGAGAGAGAGACGTGCGAGTGACAGAGAGAGAGAGACACGTGCTAGTGAGAGAGAGACGTGCGAGTGACAGAAACGTGCGAGTGACAGAGGCGTGCGAGTGAGAGAGAGACGTGCGAGTGAGAGAGAGACGTGCAAGTGAGAGAGACGTGCGAGTGACAGAGAGAGACGTGCGAGTTACAGGGACGTGCGAGTGACAGAGAGAGAGGCGTGCGAGTGACAGAGAGAGGCGTGCGAGTGACAGAGAGAGACGTGCGAGTGACAGAGAGAGACGTGCGAGTGACAGAGAGAGAGACGTGCGAGTGACAGAGAGAGAGACGTGCGAGTGACAGAGACGTGCGAGTGACAGAGAGAGAGGCGTGCGAGTGACAGAGAGAGAGGCGCACGAGTGACAGAGAGAGGCGTGCGAGTGACAGAGAGAGAGACGTGCGAGTGACAGAGAGAGAGACGTGCGAGTGACAGAGACGTGCGAGTGACAGAGAGAGAGGCGTGCGAGTGACAGAGAGAGAGGCGCACGAGTGACAGAGAGAGGCGTGCGAGTGACAGAGAGAGGCGTGCGAGTGACAGAGAGAGAGACGTGCGAGTGACAGAGAGAGACGTGCGAGTGACAGAGACGTGCGAGTGACAGAGAGGGAGGCGTGCGAGTGACAGAGAGAGAGGCGCACGAGTGACAGAGAGAGGCGTGCGAGTGACAGAGAGAGGCGTGCGAGTGACAGAGAGAGAGACGTGCGAGTGACAGAGAGAGACGTGCGAGTGACAGAGAGAGAGACGTGCGAGTGACAGAGAGAGAGACGTGCGAGTGACCGAGAGAGAGACGTGCGAGTGACAGAGAGAGAGGCGTGCGAGTGACAGAGAGAGAGGCGTGCGAGTGACGGAGAGAGAGACGTGCGAGTGACAGAGAGAGGCGTGCGAGTGACAGAGAGAGGCGTGCGAGTGACACAGAGAGATGCGTGCGAGTGACAGAGAGAGGCGTGCGAGTGACAGAGAGAGACGTGCGAGTGACAGAGAGAGACGTGCGAGTGACAGAGAGAGAGGCGTGCGAGTGACACAGAGAGAGGCGTGCGAGTGACAGAGAGAGGCGTGCGAGTGACAGAGAGAGACGTGCGAGTGACAGAGAGAGAGACGTGCGAGTGACAGAGAGAGACGTGCGAGTGACAGAGAGAGAGACGTGCGAGTGACAGAGAGAGACGTGCGAGTGACAGAGAGAGAGACGTGCGAGTGACAGAGAGAGAGGCGTGCGAGTGACAGAGAGAGAGACGTGCGAGTGACAGAGAGAGACGTGCGAGTGACAGAGAGAGAGACGTGCGAGTGACAGAGAGATTTGGCTTTGGACTCTCTACCTCGCAGTCTTCTATATCCCTTGGACTTGGCTTACGGACCCCTGCTACGCTGCTCTGTCCGCTCCACGACCCAGGCTTACGGACACCCTACCACGCTGCTCTCCCTACACCTTGACCTTTGGCTTACAGACTTAACCTTTCTACGCTGGATTTGGCAAGTACTGAACTCTTTCTATTTTTGTTCCCTGACCAGCTACGCTACTTCCACACTCCGGCCGCGCCCCGTTTACTGCTAGGTGTGTGGTATTTCTCCTTTCCACCTCGGTCCCGGGGTCTCGTCTGGCTTGTGGGCAGGCCGAACGTTACAGCCAGTGACAGAGAGAGACGTACGAGTGACAGAGAGAGACGTACGAGTGACAGAGAGTCGTGCGAGTTACAAAGAGAGAGACACGTGCGGGTGACAGAGAGAGCGAGACACGTGCGAGTGACAGAGAGAGACACGTGCGAGTGAGAGAGAGACGTGCGAGTGACAGAGAGAGAGAGACACGTGCTAGTGAGAGAGAGACGTGCGAGTGACAGAGACGTGCGAGTGACAGAGGCGTGCGAGTGAGAGAGAGACGTGCGAGTGAGAGAGAGACGTGCGAGTGAGAGAGACGTGCGAGTGACAGAGAGAGACGTGCGAGTTACAGGGACGTGCGAGTGACAGAGAGAGAGGCGTGCGAGTGACAGAGAGAGGCGTGCGAGTGACAGAGAGAGACGTGCGAGTGACAGAGAGAGACGTGCGAGTGACAGAGAGAGAGACGTGCGAGTGACAGAGAGAGAGACGTGCGAGTGACAGAGACGTGCGAGTGACAGAGAGAGAGGCGTGCGAGTGACAGAGAGAGAGGCGCACGAGTGACAGAGAGAGGCGCACGAGTGACAGAGAGAGGCGTGCGAGTGACAGAGAGAGAGACGTGCGAGTGACAGAGAGAGAGACGTGCGAGTGACAGAGACGTGCGAGTGACAGAGAGAGAGGCGTGCGAGTGACAGAGAGAGAGGCGCACGAGTGACAGAGAGAGGCGTGCGAGTGACAGAGAGAGGCGTGCGAGTGACAGAGAGAGAGACGTGCGAGTGACAGAGAGAGACGTGCGAGTGACAGAGACGTGCGAGTGACAGAGAGGGAGGCGTGCGAGTGACAGAGAGAGAGGCGCACGAGTGACAGAGAGAGGCGTGCGAGTGACAGAGAGAGGCGTGCGAGTGACAGAGAGAGAGACGTGCGAGTGACAGAGAGAGACGTGCGAGTGACAGAGAGAGAGACGTGCGAGTGACAGAGAGAGAGACGTGCGAGTGACCGAGAGAGAGACGTGCGAGTGACAGAGAGAGAGGCGTGCGAGTGACGGAGAGAGAGGCGTGCGAGTGACGGAGAGAGAGGCGTGCGAGTGACAGAGAGAGGCGTGCGAGTGACAGAGAGAGGCGTGCGAGTGACACAGAGAGATGCGTGCGAGTGACAGAGAGAGGCGTGCGAGTGACAGAGAGAGACGTGCGAGTGACAGAGAGAGACGTGCGAGTGACAGAGAGAGAGGCGTGCGAGTGACACAGAGAGAGGCGTGCGAGTGACAGAGAGAGGCGTGCGAGTGACAGAGAGAGACGTGCGAGTGACAGAGAGAGAGACGTGCGAGTGACAGAGAGAGACGTGCGAGTGACAGAGAGAGAGACGTGCGAGTGACAGAGAGAGACGTGCGAGTGACAGAGAGAGAGACGTGCGAGTGACAGAGAGAGAGGCGTGCGAGTGACAGAGAGAGAGACGTGCGAGTGACAGAGAGAGACGTGCGAGTGACAGAGAGAGAGACGTGCGAGTGACAGAGAGAGGCGTGCGAGTGACAGAGAGAGACGTGCGAGTGACAGAGAGAGAGACGTGCGAGTGACAGAGAGAGACGTGCGAGTGACAGAGAGAGAGGCGTGCGAGTGACAGAGAGAGACGTGCGAGTGACAGAGAGAGAGACGTGCGAGTGACAGAGAGAGAGACGTGCGAGTGACAGAGAGAGGCGTGCGAGTGACAGAGAGAGACACGTGCGAGTGACAGAGAGAGAGGCGTGCGAGTGACAGAGAGAGAGGCGTGCGAGTGACAGAGAGAGACGTGCGAGTGACAGAGAGAGAGGTGCGAGTGACAGAGAGAGAGGCGTGCGAGTGACAGAGAGAGACGTGCGAGTGACAGAGAGAGACACGTGCGAGTGACAGAGAGAGAGGCGTGCGAGTGACAGAGAGAGAGGCGTGCGAGTGACAGAGAGAGACGTGCGAGTGACAGAGAGAGACACGTGCGAGTGACAGAGAGAGAGAGGCGTGCGAGTGACAGAGAGAGAGGCGTGCGAGTGACAGAGAGAGAGGCGTGCGAGTGACAGAGAGAGACGTGCGAGTGACAGAGAGAGACGTGCGAGTGACAGAGAGAGACACGTGCGAGTGACAGAGAGAGAGAGGCGTGCGAGTGACAGAGAGAGAGGCGTGCGAGTGACAGAGAGAGAGAGGCGTGCGAGTGACAGAGACAGAGGCGTGCGAATGACAGAGAGAGAGGCGTGCGAGTGACAGAGAGAGGCGTGCGAGTGACAGAGAGAGAGGCGTGCGAGTGACAGAGAGAGACGTGCGAGTGACAGAGAGAGACACGTGCGAGTGACAGAGAGAGAGAGGCGTGCGAGTGACAGAGAGAGGCGTGCGAGTGACAGAGAGAGACGCGTGCGAGTGACAGAGAGAGAGGCGTGCGAGTGACAGAGAGAGACGTGCGAGTGACAGAGAGAGAGACGTGCGAGTGACAGAGAGAGAGACGTGCGAGTGACAGAGAGAGACGTGCGAGTGACAGAGAGAGACGTGCGAGTGACAGAGAGAGAGACGTGCGAGTGACAGAGAGAGAGGCGTGCGAGTGACAGAGAGAGAGGCGTGCGAGTGACAGAGAGAGAGGCGTGCGAGTGACAGAGAGAGAGACGTGCGAGTGACAGAGAGAGAGACGTGCGAGTGACAGAGAGAGAGGCGTGCGAGTGACAGAGAGGCGTGCGAGTGACAGAGAGAGAGACGTGCGAGTGACAGAGAGAGAGACGTGCGAGTGACAGAGAGAGAGACGTGCGAGTGACAGAGAGACGTGCGAGTGACAGAGAGAGACGTGCGAGTGACAGAGAGAGACGTGCGAGTGACAGAGAGAGAGGCGTGCGAGTGACAGAGAGAGAGGCGTGCGAGTGACAGAGAGAGAGGCGTGCGAGTGACAGAGAGAGAGGCGTGCGAGTGACAGAGAGAGAGGCGTGCGAGTGACAGAGAGAGACGTGCGAGTGACAGAGAGAGGCGTGCGAGTGACAGAGAGAGACGTGCGAGTGACAGAGAGAGACGTGCGAGTGACAGAGAGAGAGACGTGTGATGTCACTGGGAGACGTGTGATGTCACTGGGTGGCCGGCTGCCCCGAGGTAACCCGCCTGCGTGGTGCCTCACTGCCCTTGTATGGCCGTGTTTGTATCTCCCAGTATATCTCAGTTTATAAACAGGAGGCGGAGGAATGAGAGAGCGGCGTCCTTATACTGAGAGACTGCGCGCCTGTGTATACAGCTTACAGTAAACTGGAGGCAGGCCCACTTCAAAGATTAACCCACTCCTGCGAGTGAGAGATAGCTGTGCGTGTTATACAGAGAGCAGTGAGAGATAGCTGTGCGTGTTATACTGAGAGAGGAGCAGTGAGAGATAGCTGTGTGTGTTATACTGAGAGAGGAGCAGTGAGAGATAGCTGTGTGTGTTATACTGAGAGAGGAGCAGTGAGAGATAGCTGTGTGTGTTATACTGAGAGAGGAGCAGTGAGAGATAGCTGTGTGTTATACTGAGAGAGGAGCAGTGAGAGATAGCTGTGTGTTATACTGAGAGAGGAGCAGTGAGGGATAGCTGTGCGTGTTATACTGAGAGAGAAGCAGTGAGAGATAGCTGTGTGTTATACTGAGAGAGGAGCAGTGAGAGATAGCTGTGCGTGTTATACTGAGAGAGGAGCAGTGAGAGATAGCTGTGTGTGTTATACTGAGAGAGGAGCAGTGAGAGATAGCTGTGCGTGTTATACTGAGAGGAGCAGTGAGAGATAGCTGTGTGTTATACTGAGAGAGGAGCAGTGAGAGATAGCTGTGTGTGTTATACTGAGAGAGGAGCAGTGAGAGATAGCTGTGTGTGTTATACTGAGAGAGGAGCAGTGAGAGATAGCTGTGTGTGTTATACTGAGAGAGGAGCAGTGAGAGATAGCTGTGTGTTATACTGAGAGAGGAGCAGTGAGAGATAGCTGTGCGTGTTATACTGAGAGAGGAGCAGTGAGAGATAGCTGTGCGTGTTATACTGAGAGAGGAGCAGTGAGAGATAGCTGTGCGTGTTATACTGAGGGAGGAGCAGTGAGGGATAGCTGTGCGTGTTATACTGAGAGAGGAGCAGTGAGAGATAGCTGTGCGTGTTATACTGAGAGAGGAGCAGTGAGAGATAGATGTGTGTTATACTGAGAGAGGAGCAGTGAGAGATAGCTGTGTGTGTTATACTGAGAGAGGAGCAGTGAGAGATAGCTGTGTGTGTTATACTGAGAGAGGAGCAGTGAGAGATAGCTGTGCGTGTTATACTGAGAGAGGAGCAGTGAGAGATAGCTGTGTGTGTTATACTGAGAGAGGAGCAGTGAGAGATAGCTGTGCTTGTTATACTGAGAGAGGAGCAGTGAGGGATAGCTGTGCGTGTTATACTGAGAGAGGAGCAGTGAGAGATAGCTGTGTGTGTTATACTGAGAGAGGAGCAGTGAGAGATAGCTGTGCGTGTTATACTGAGAGAGGAGCAGTGAGAGATAGCTGTGTGTGTTATACTGAGAGAGGAGCAGTGAGAGATAGCTGTGTGTGTTATACTGAGATAGGAGCAGTGAGAGATAGCTGTGTGTGTTATACTGAGAGAGGAGCAGTGAGAGATAGCTGTGTGTGTTATACTGAGAGAGGAGCAGTGAGAGATAGCTGTGCGTGTTATACTGAGAGAGGAGCAGTGAGAGATAGCTGTGCGTGTTATACTGAGAGAGGGGCAGTGAGAGATAGCTGTGCGTGTTATACTGAGAGAGGAGCAGTGAGAGATAGCTGTGTGTGTTATACTGAGAGAGGAGCAGTGAGAGATAGCTGTGTGTTATACTGAGAGAGGAGCAGTGAGAGATAGCTGTGTGTGTTATACTGAGAGAGGAGCAGTGAGAGATAGCTGTGTGTGTTATACTGAGAGAGGAGCAGTGAGAGATAGCTGTGTGTGTTATACTGAGAGAGGAGCAGTGAGAGATAGCTGTGTGTTATACTGAGAGAGGAGCAGTGAGAGATAGCTGTGCGTGTTATACTGAGGGAGGAGCAGTGAGAGATAGCTGTGTGTGTTATACTGAGAGAGGAGCAGTGAGAGATAGCTGTGTGTGTTATACTGAGAGAGGAGCAGTGAGAGATAGCTGTGTGTGTTATACTGAGAGAGGAGCAGTGAGAGATAGCTGTGTGTGTTATACTGAGAGAGGAGCAGTGAGAGATAGCTGTGTGTGTTATACTGAGAGAGGAGCAGTGAGGGATAGCTGTGTGTTATACTGAGAGAGGAGCAGTGAGAGATAGCTGTGTGTTATACTGAGAGAGGAGCAGTGAGAGATAGCTGTGTGTGTTATACTGAGAGAGGAGCAGTGAGAGATAGCTGTGTGTTATACTGAGAGAGGAGCAGTGAGAGATAGCTGTGCGTGTTATACTGAGGGAGGAGCAGTGAGGGATAGCTGTGCGTGTTATACTGAGAGAGGAGCAGTGAGAGATAGCTGTGTGTTATACAGAGAGAGGAGCAGTGAGAGATAGCTGTGTGTGTTATACTGAGAGAGGAGCAGTGAGAGATAACTGTGTGTTATACTGAGAGAGGAGCAGTGAGAGATAGCTGTGTGTGTTATACTGAGAGAGGAGTAGTGAGAGATAGCTGTGTGTGTTATACTGAGAGAGGAGCAGTGAGAGATAGCTGTGTGTGTTATACTGAGAGAGGAGCAGTGAGAGATAGCTGTGTGTGTTATACTGAGAGAGGAGCAGTGAGAGATAGCTGTGTGTGTTATACTGAGAGAGGAGCAGTGAGAGATAGCTGTGCTTGTTATACTGAGAGAGGAGCAGTGAGGGATAGCTGTGCGTGTTATACTGAGAGAGGAGCAGTGAGAGATAGCTGTGTGTTATACTGAGAGAGGAGCAGTGACAGATAGCTGTGCGTGTTATACTGAGAGAGGAGCAGTGAGAGATAGCTGTGCGTGTTATACAGAGAGAGGAGCAGTGAGAGATAGCTGTGCGTGTTATACTGAGAGAGGAGCAGTGAGAGATAGCTGTGCATGTTATACTGAGAGAGGAGCAGTGAGAGATAGCTGTGTGTGTTATACTGAGAGAGGAGCAGTGAGAGATAGCTGTGTGTTATACTGAGAGAGGAGCAGTGAGAGATAGCTGTGTGTGTTATACTGAGAGAGCAGTGAGAGATAGCTGTGTGTTATACTGAGAGAGGAGCAGTGAGAGATAGCTGTGTGTGTTATACTGAGAGAGGAGCAGTGAGAGATAGCTGTGTGTTATACTGAGAGAGGAGCAGTGAGAGATAGCTGTGTGTGTTATACTGAGAGAGGAGCAGTGAGAGATAGCTGTGTGTGTTATACTGAGAGAGGAGCAGTGAGAGATAGCTGTGTGTGTTATTCTGAGAGAGGAACAGTGAGAGATAGCTGTGCATGTTATACTGAGAGAGGAGCAGTGAGAGATAGCTGTGTGTGTTATACTAAGAGAGGAGCAGTGAGAGATAGCTGTGTGTGTTATACTGAGAGAGGAGCAGGGAGAGATAGCTGTGCGTGTTATACTGAGAGGAGCAGTGACAGATAGCTGTGCGTGTTATACTGAGAGAGGAGCAGTGAGAGATAGCTGTGCGTGTTATACTGAGAGAGGAGCAGTGAGAGATAGCTGTGCGTGTTATACTGAGAGAGGAGCAGTGAGAGATAGCTGTGTGTTATACTGAGAGAGGAGCAGTGACAGATAGCTGTGTGTTATACTGAGAGAGGAGCAGTGAGAGATAGCTGTGTGTGTTATACTGAGAGAGGAGCAGTGAGAGATAGCTGTGCGTGTTATACTGAGAGAGGAGCAGTGAGAGATAGCTGTGCGTGTTATACTGAGAGAGGAGCAGTGAGAGATAGCTGTGCGTGTTATACTGAGAGAGGAGCAGTGAGAGATAGCTGTGCGTGTTATACTGAGAGAGAAGCAGTGAGAGATAGCTGTGTGTTATACTGAGAGAGGAGCAGTGAGAGATAGCTGTGTGTTATACTGAGAGAGGAGCAGTGAGAGATAGCTGTGTGTGTTATACTGAGAGAGGAGCAGTGAGAGATAGCTGTGTGTGTTATACAGAGAGAGGAGCAGTGACAGATAGCTGTGTGTGTTATACTGAGAGAGGAGCAGTGAGAGATAGCTGTGCATGTTATACTGAGAGAGGAGCAGTGAGAGATAGCTGTGTGTGTTATACTGAGAGAGGAGCAGTGAGAGATAGCTGTGTGTGTTATACTGAGAGAGGAGCAGTGAGAGATAGCTGTGTGTTATACTGAGAGAGGAGCAGTGAGAGATAGCTGTGTGTGTTATACTGAGAGAGGAGCAGTGAGAGATAGCTGCGTGTTATACTGAGAGAGGAGCAGTGAGAGATAGCTGTGTGTGTTATACTGAGAGAGGAGCAGTGAGAGATAGCTGTGTGTGTTATACTGAGAGAGGAGCAGTGAGAGATAGCTGTGCGTGTTATACTGAGAGAGGAGCAGTGAGAGATAGCTGTGTGTTATACTGAGAGAGGAGCAGTGAGAGATAGCTGTGTGTGTTATACTGAGAGAGGAGCAGTGAGAGATAGCTGTGCGTGTTATACTGAGGGAGGAGCAGTGAGGGATAGCTGTGCGTGTTATACTGAGAGAGGAGCAGTGAGAGATAGCTGTGCGTGTTATACTGAGAGAGGAGCAGTGAGAGATAGCTGAGTGTGTTATACTGAGAGAGGAGCAGTGAGAGATAGCTGTGCGTGTTATACTGAGAGAGGAGCAGTGAGAGATAGCTGTGTGTTATACTGAGAGAGGAGCAGTGAGAGATAGCTGTGTGTGTTATACTGAGAGAGGAGCAGTGAGAGATAGCTGTGTGTGTTATACTGAGAGAGGAGCAGTGAGGGATAGCTGTGTGTGTTATACTGAGAGAGGAGCAGTGAGAGATAGCTGTGTGTGTTATACTGAGAGAGGAGCAGTGAGAGATAGCTGTGCGTGTTATACTGAGAGAGGAGCAGTGAGAGATAGCTGTGCGTGTTATACTGAGAGAGGAGCAGTGACAGATAGCTGTGTGTTATACTGAGAGAGGAGCAGTGAGAGATAGCTGTGTGTGTTATACTGAGAGAGGAGCAGTGAGAGATAGCTGTGTGTGTTATACTGAGAGAGGAGCAGTGAGAGATAGCTGTGTGTGTTATACTGAGAGAGGAGCAGTGAGAGATAGCTGTGCGTGTTATACTGAGAGAGGAGCAGTGAGAGATAGCTGTGTGTGTTATACTGAGAGAGGAGCAGTGAGAGATAGCTGTGTGTTATACTGAGAGAGGAGCAGTGAGAGATAGCTGTGTGTGTTATACTGAGAGAGGAGCAGTGAGAGATAGCTGTGTGTGTTATACTGAGAGAGGAGCAGTGACAGATAGCTGTGTGTGTTATACTGAGAGAGGAGCAGTGAGAGATAGCTGTGTGTGTTATACTGAGAGAGGAGCAGTGAGGGATAGCTGTGTGTGTTATACTGAGAGAGGAGCAGTGAGAGATAGCTGTGTGTGTTATACTGAGAGAGGAGCAGTGAGAGATAGCTGTGTGTGTTATACTGAGAGAGGAGCAGTGAGGGATAGCTGTGCGTGTTATACTGAGAGAGGAGCAGTGAGAGATAGCTGTGTGTGTTATACTGAGAGAGGAGCAGTGAGAGATAGCTGTGTGTGTTATTCTGAGAGAGGAGCAGTGAGAGATAGCTGTGCGTGTTATACTGAGAGAGGAGCAGTGAGAGATAGCTGTGCGTGTTATACTGAGAGAGGAGCAGTGAGAGATAGCTGTGTGTGTTATACTGAGAGAGGAGCAGTGAGAGATAGCTGTGTGTGTTATACTGAGAGAGGAGCAGTGAGAGATAGCTGTGTGTGTTATACTGAGAGAGGAGCAGTGAGAGAAAGCTGTGTGTGTTATACTGAGAGAGGAGCAGTGAGAGATAGCTGTGTGTGTTATACTGAGAGAGGAGCAGTGAGAGATAGCTGTGCGTGTTATACTGAGAGAGGAGCAGTGAGAGATAGCTGTGTGTGTTATACTGAGAGAGGAGCAGTGAGAGATAGCTGTGTGTGTTATACTGAGAGAGGAGCAGTGAGGGATAGCTGTGCGTGTTATACTGAGAGAGGAGCAGTGAGAGATAGCTGTGTGTTATACTGAGAGAGGAGCAGTGAGAGATAGCTGTGTGTGTTATTCTGAGAGAGGAGCAGTGAGAGATAGCTGTGTGTGTTATACTGAGAGAGGAGCAGTGAGAGATAGCTGTGTGTGTTATACTGAGAGAGGAGCAGTGAGGGATAGCTGTGCGTGTTATACTGAGAGAGGAGCAGTGAGAGATAGCTGTGCGTGTTATACTGAGAGAGGAGCAGTGAGAGATAGCTGTGCGTGTTATACTGAGAGAGGAGCAGTGAGAGTTAGCTGTGCGTGTTATACTGAGAAAGGAGCAGTGAGAGATAGCTGTGTGTGTTATACTGAGAGAGGAGCAGTGAGAGATAGCTGTGCGTGTTATACTGAGAGAGGAGCAGTGAGAGATAGCTGTGCGTGTTATACTGAGAGAGGAGCAGTGAGAGATAGCTGTGTGTGTTATACTGAGAGAGGAGCAGTGAGAGATAGCTGTGTGTGTTATACTGAGAGAGGAGCAGTGAGAGATAGCTGTGCGTGTTATACTGAGAGAGGAGCAGTGAGAGATAGCTGTGTGTGTTATACTGAGAGAGGAGCAGTGAGAGATAGCTGTGCGTGTTATACTGAGAGAGGAGCAGTGAGAGATAGCTGTGTGTTATACTGAGAGAGGAGCAGTGAGAGATAGCTGTGTGTGTTATACTGAGAGAGGAGCAGTGAGAGATAGCTGTGCGTGTTATACAGAGAGAGGAGCAGTGAGAGATAGCTGTGTGTGTTATACTGAGAGAGGAGCAGTGAGAGATAGCTGTGTGTTATACTGAGAGAGGAGCAGTGAGAGATAGCTGTGCGTGTTATACTGAGAGAGGAGCAGTGAGAGATAGCTGTGCGTGTTATACTGAGAGAGGAGCAGTGAGAGATAGCTGTGTGTGTTATACTGAGAGAGGAGCAGTGAGAGATAGCTGTGCGTGTTATACTGAGAGAGGAGCAGTGAGAGATAGCTGTGCGTGTTATACTGAGAGAGGAGCAGTGAGATATAGCTGTGCGTGTTATACTGAGAGAGGAGCAGTGAGAGATAGCTGTGCGTGTTATACTGAGAGAGGAGCAGTGAGAGATAGCTGTGCGTGTTATACTGAGGGAGGAGCAGTGAGGGATAGCTGTGCGTGTTATACTGAGAGAGGAGCAGTGAGAGATAGCTGTGTGTGTTATACTGAGAGAGGAGCAGTGACAGATAGCTGTGTGTTATACTGAGAGAGGAGCAGTGAGAGATAGCTGTGTGTGTTATACTGAGAGAGGAGCAGTGAGAGATAGCTGTGCATGTTATACTGAGAGAGGAGCAGTGAGAGATAGCCGTGTGTGTTATACTGAGAGAGGAGCAGTGAGAGATAGCTGTGCGTGTTATACTGAGAGAGGAGCAGTGAGAGATAGCTGTGTGTGTTATACTGAGAGAGGAGCAGTGAGAGATAGCTGTGCTTGTTATACTGAGAGAGGAGCAGTGAGGGATAGCTGTGCGTGTTATACTGAGAGAGGAGCAGTGAGAGATAGCTGTGCGTGTTATACTGAGAGAGGAGCAGTGAGAGATAGCTGTGTGTGTTATTCTGAGAGAGGAACAGTGAGAGATAGCTGTGCGTGTTATACTGAGAGAGGAGCAGTGAGCGATAGCTGTGTGTTATACTGAGAGAGGAGCAGTGAGAGATAGCTGTGTGTGTTATACTGAGAGAGGAGCAGTGAGAGATAGCTGTGCGTGTTATACTGAGAGAGGAGCAGTGAGAGATAGCTGTGCGTGTTATACTGAGAGAGGAGCAGTGAGAGATAGCTGTGCGTGTTATACTGAGAGAGGAGCAGTGAGAGATAGCTGTGCGTGTTATACTGAGAGAGGAGCAGTGAGAGATAGCTGTGCGTGTTATACTGAGAGAGGAGCAGTGAGAGATAGCTGTGTGTTATACTGAGAGAGGAGCAGTGAGAGATAGCTGTGTGTTATACTGAGAGAGGAGCAGTGAGAGATAGCTGTGTGCGTTATACTGAGAGAGGAGCAGTGAGAGATAGCTGTGTGTGTTATACTGAGAGAGGAGCAGTGAGAGATAGCTGTGCGTGTTATACGGAGAGAGGAGCAGTGAGAGATAGCTGTGCGTGTTATACTGAGAGAGGAGCAGTGAGATATAGCTTTTCGTGTTATACTGAGAGAGGAGCAGTGAGAGATAGCTGTGCGTGTTATACTGAGAGAGGAGCAGTGAGAGATAGCTGTGCGTGTTATACTGAGAGAGGAGCAGTGAGAGATAGCTGTGCGTGTTATACTGAGAGAGGAGCAGTGAGAGATAGCTGTGCGTGTTATACTGAGAGAGGAGCAGTGAGAGATAGCTGTGCGTGTTATACTGAGAGAGGAGCAGTGAGAGATAGCTGTGCACCATTATATATCTCTCTCTATACTATACACAGCTATCCCCCTCTATAACACAGATATCTCGGTGTGCTATGTTAGGGGTCCCGTGTTGCCCCCTCCCCCCTCCCCCCCCCGAGGGGCGAGGCTGACATGCCCCTTGTATGGAGACAAGGTCTCTTTCAGAGCCCTGCCAGAGCACAGCTATCTCTCACTGTGACGTGCACAGCTATCTGTCACAGAGACAGCCTGCGGGAGCCAGAGACTACAGCTAATAATACACACAGCTATGTGTCACTGCAGCATGCACAGCTATCTGTCTCAATATAGCACACACGGCTATCTGTCTCAGTATAACACACGGCTATCTGTCTCAGTATAACACACCCGGCTATCTGTCTCAGTATAACACACGGCTATCTGTCTCAGTATAACACACACGGCTATCTGTCAGTATAACACACGGCTATCTGTCTCGGTATAACACACGGCTATCTGTCTCAGTATAACACACACGGCTATCTGTCAGTATAACACACACAGCTATCTGTCAGTATAACACACACAGCTATCTGTCAGTATAACACACACAACTATCTGTCAGTATAACACACACAACTATCTGTCAGTATAACACACGCGGCTATCTGTCAGTATAACACACACAGCTATCTGTCAATATAACACACGCAGCTATCTGTCAGTATAACACACACAGCTATCTGTCAGTATAACACACAGCTATCTGTCAGTATAACACACACGGCGATCTGTCAGTATAACACACACAGCTATCTGTCAGTATAACACACGCAGCTATCTGTCAGTATAACACACGCAGCTATCTGTCAGTATAACACACGCATCTATCTGTCAGTATAACACATGGCTATCTGTCAGTATAACACACACAGCTATCTGTCAGTATAACACACACGGCTATCTGTCAGTATAACACACGCAGCTATCTGTCAGTATAACACACACGGCTATCTGTCAGTATAACACACACGGCTATCTGTCATTATAACACACACGGCTATCTGTCAGTATAACACACACGGCTATCTGTCAGTATAACACACACGGCTATCTGTCAGTATAACACACATGCAGCTATCTTTCAGTATAACACACATGCAGCTATCTTTCAGTATAACACACGCAGCTATCTGTCAGTATAAAACACACGCAGCTATCTGTCAGTATAACACACACGCAGCTATCTGTCAGTATAACACACACACAGCTATCTGTCAGTATAACACACACGCAGCTATCTGTCAGTATAACACGCTGTTAGGGAGTGAAGGGGTTAACTCCCTCTACAAGGATCAGGAAACTTCACACTGATGTCAGGTTTTCTACATGAGCTGCCTGAGGTGTGAACTGAACATATCAAACAGGGTTAAAAGGCAGGAAGTGAGCACCTGTCAGTGTCCCTGTTGGAGTCTCTGTTAGAGTTCCGCATGAGAGGAGTTTCACAGAGGATTGCCTGTGACCCAGCTGGGATTCCCACCCAGCAACAACGGAGCTCCAGCCCGCCGGGATCCGGGCTTCTTGTTCCCCGGAAGGATTTTCCTGGGAACTGTGGGGAACCCAAAGCCCCGCACCGCAGAGAAGCCTGCACAGAAATAGGGCAAGAGACTTCCCGGAAGCAGCAGGACTGCAACGCCTGCATCTGAACTTAACCTGGAGAAACCGGAGACGCCGGACCAGCATACTAAGATAAGACTTTCATATACATTGTTCCCTGATAGTATGTTATGTGTTTGGGACTGGGAACTGGCCTATCCAGCCAGTCACATAGTTAGGGCCTGTCCTGTTTATTTAGTCTCCAAAATGAAGTAGGCTTTCTTTTTATGCTTTGTGTTTTGCCTTAAAGGGACAGTGTGCCCAATGTTTTGTTGTTGTTTGTGGAGAAATAAATCCCGCAACGTTTTGATTCACCCTAAAATGCATGTGTGGGCTCTTTACTGACCTTGCCTACAGGCTTCTCCGTCACACACACACAGCTATCTGTCAGTATAACACACAGTTATCTGTCAGTATAACACACACGCAGCTATCTGTCAGTATAATACACACGCAGTATCGGTCAGTATAACAAACACGCAGCTATCTGTCAGTACAACACACACGCAGCTATCTGTCAGTATAACACACAGTTATCTGTCAGTATAACACACACGGCTATCTGTCAGTATAACACACACGCAGCTATCTGTCAGTATAATACACACGCAGTATCGGTCAGTATAACAAACACGCAGCTATCTGTCAGTACAACACACACGCAGCTATCTGTCAGTATAACACACTGTAAGGGAGTGAAGGAGTTAACTCCCTCTACAAGGGTCAGGAAACTTCACATTGATGTCAGGTTTCCTACCTGAGTTGCCTGAGGTGTAAAATGAACATCAAACAGGGTTAAAAGGCAGGAAGTGAGCATCTGTCAGCGTCCCTGTTGGAGTCTCTGTTAGAGTTCCTGTTCCGCAATAGAGGAGGGTCACAGAGGATTGCCTGTGACCCAGCTAGGATTCACACCCAGCAACAACGGAGCTCCAGCCCGCATGGATCTGGTCTTCTTGTTCCCCAGAGGGATTTGCCTGGGAACTGTGGAGAACCCAAAGCCCCGCACCGCAGAGAAGCCTGCACAGAAATAGGGCAAGAGATTTCCCGGGAGCAGCAGGACTGCAACAACTGCATCTGAAGTGTGATTGGAGAAACCGGAGACGCCGGACCAGCATACTAAGATACGACTTTCATATTGTCACGGTTGTGCTCGCCAAAAACCAGGACCGGACCGCGGGGCTGAGGTGGGCTTGTATAATCACCGACCTGAGACCACGTAGTCGGATCCGGAATGCACAGTTCATCGTCGTACGTAGCAGGGTCAGGATTGGAGAAGGCAGCATCGTCGTTATTCAAGCAGGAGTTCGGCAACAGGTAGACAGGAGTTCCCCGCTTCAGCTTTGGAGCGTGAGTGCGGGAGTGGCCTCTGTGCGAGGGGCGGCCTCGGCCCATGACGCCGGTCTCAGCAGGGGGAGACAGCAGGCTGGCCGAAGTACACCGCAGGGCAGCGTCGGGGAAAACCAATGCTTCAGCACCGATGACCAAAGCAGGCCTGTGCGTGGAGAAACGCAGCAAGCTTCAGGATACTCAGGAAGTAGGCCTCTGCGTAGAAGCGTAGCAGCAGGCCTCAGGATACTCAGGAAGTCAGGCCTCTGCGTAGAAGCGTAGCAGCAGGCCTCAGGATACTCAGGAAGTCAGTCCTCTGCGTAGAAGCATAGCAGCAGGCCTCAGGATACTCAGGAAGTCAGGCCTCTGCGTAGAAGCATAGCAGCAGGCCTCAGGATACTCAGGAAGTTAGGCCTCTGCGTAGAAGCATAGCAGCAGGCCTCAGGATACTCAGGAAGTCAGGCCTCTGCGTAGAAGCAAAGCAGCAGGCCTCAGGATTCTCAGGAAGTCAGGCCTCTGCATAGAAGCAAAGCAGCAGGCCTCAGGATACTCAGGGACTACTAACAAAAGACCAGAGAAGTTAGTACACAGGGAGACAAGCCAAGGGCTTGTGGCAGAACACGTAACGTCCAGGGAAGGAAATATGCTCGGCTCTGATTCAGAGCCAAAGCCCAACATATAAAGGGCGGACATCCAATCACAGGAGGAGGGTGTGTGAATATTCCTCCAATGATGGGGCACAGGGCAGAAGCTGCAATGAGAGGTAGCACATGTGCCATTGATTGCCAGAGGAAGCCTTTGTAACTGCAGAGGTCTGCAAGGCAAAAATTAAAGCCAGGAGCGGATTCCTTACACATATACATTGTTCCCTGATAGTATGTTATGTGTTTTGGCTTGATTGGGAACTGGCCTATCCAGCCAGTCAGATAGTTAGGGCCTGTCCTGTTTATTTAGTCTTCAAAATGGAGTAGGCTTTATTTTTATGCTTTGTGTTTTGCCTTAAAGCGACAGTGTGCCCAATGTTTTGCTTGTGGAGAAATAAAGCCCTCAATGTTTTGATTCACCTTAAAATGCATGTGTTGGCTCTTAACTGACCTTGCCTACAGGCCGCTCCATCACACACACACAGCTATCTGTCAGTATAACACACTGTAAGGGAGTGAAGGAGTTAACTCCCTCTACAAGGGTCAGGAAACTTCACACTGATATCAGGTTTCCTACCTGAGCTATTTAAAACCAAAGACATAACATAAAACACAGACAAAGCTCAGTGCACATCCAGAAAAACTTATATACGGTACAGTGCCTAAATATACATGTATAAATAAATAAAATGGTCTTTTAGTTTAACATTTTGGCCAAATTGTTGTAAGCCAAAATGTTAAACTAAAAGACCATTTTATTTACTAGTTATTTATACATGTATATTTAGGCACTGTACCGTATATAAGTTTTTCTGGATGTGCACTGAGCTTTGTCTGTGTTTTATGTTATGTCTTTGGTTTTAAATATATATATTGCCATGCTCAGTAGCACTCCTCTGTGAAACTTATATGCTTATATATATGTTTTGGGTATTTTGGGGGTTCAATATGAGCTTGTAGGTGTTCTGTATGTTTCCTACCTGAGCTGCCTGAGGTGTGAAATGAACATATCAAACAGGGTTAAAAGGCAGGAAGCGAGCACCTGTCAGCGTCCCTGTTGGATTCTCTGTTAGAGTTCCTGTTCCGCAAGAGAGGAGGGTTATAGTGGATTGCCTGTGACCCAGCTGGGATTCACACCCAGCAACAATGGAGCTCCAGCCCGCAGGGATCCGGGCTTCTTGTTCCCCAGAGGGATTTGCCTGGGAACTGTTGGGAACCCAAAGCCCAGGACTACAATGCCTGCATCTGAAGTCTGCTTGGAGAAACCGGAGACGCCGGACCAGCATACTAAGATAAGACTTTCATATACATTGTTCCCTGATAGTATGTTATGTGTTTGGGATTGGGAACTGGCCTATCCAGAAAGTCACATAGTTAGGGCCTGTCGTGTTTATTTAGTCTCCAAAATGGAGTAGGCTTTCTTTTTATGCATTGTGTTTTGCCTTAAAGCGACAGTGTTCCCAATGTTTTGATGTTTGTGGAGAAATAAATCCCGCAACATTTTGATTCACCCTAAAATGCATGTGTGGGCTCTTAACTGACCTTGCCTACAGGCTGTTCCATCACACACACACGGCTATCTGTCAGTATAACACACAGCTATCTGTCAGTATAACACACACGGCTATCTGTCAGTATAACACACACGGCTATCTGTCAGTATAACACACACGCAGCTATCTGTCAGTATAACACACTGTAAGGGAGTGAAGGAGTTAACTCCCTCTACAAGGGTCAAGAAACTTCACACTGATGTCAGGTTTCCTACCTGAGTTGCCTGAGGTGTGAAATGAAATAAAACAGGGTTAAAAGGCAGGAAGTGAGCACCTGTCAGCGTCACTGTTGGAGTCTCTGTTAGAGTTCCTGTTCTGCAATAGAGGAGGGTCACAGAGGATTGCCTGTGACCCAGCTAGGATTTGCCTTAAATGGACAGTGTGCCCTATGTTTTGTTGTTGTTTGTGGAGAAATAAACCCCTCAACGTTTTGGTTCACCCTAAAATGCATGTGTGGGCTTTTAACTGACCTTGCCTACAGACTGCCCCGCCACACACACACAGCTGTCAGTATAATACACACAACGATATTTCAGTATAACACACACGGCTATCTGTCAGTATAACACACACGGCTATCTGTCATTATAACACACATGGCTATCTGTCAGTATAACACACACGGCTATCTGTCAGTATAACACACACGGCTATCTGTCAGTATAACACACACGGCTATCTGTCAGTATAACACACACAGCGATCTGTCAGTATAACACACACGGCTATCTGTCAGTATAACACACGCGGCTATCTGTCAGTATAACACACGCGGCTATCTGTCAGTATAACACACGCGGCTATCTGTAAGTATAACACACGCGGCTATCTGTCAGTATAACACACACGGCTATCTGTCAGTATAACACACACGGCTATCTGTCAGTATAACACACACGGCTATCTGTCACTATAACACACACAACTATCTGTCATTATAACACATGCAGCTATCTGTCAGTATAAAACACGGCTATCTGTCAGTATAACACACGGCTATCTGTCAGTATAACACACAAGCAGCTATCTGTCAGTATAACACACAAGCAGCTATCTGTCAGTATAACACGCTGTTAGGGAGTGAAGGGGTTAACTCCCTCTACAAGGATCAGGAAACTTCACACTGATGTCAGGTTTTCTACATGAGCTGCCTGAGGTGTGAACTGAACATATCAAACAGGGTTAAAAGGCAGGAAGTGAGCACCTGTCAGTGTCCCTGTTGGAGTCTCTGTTAGAGTTCCGCATGAGAGGAGTTTCACAGAGGATTGCCTGTGACCCAGCTGGGATTCCCACCCAGCAACAACGGAGCTCCAGCCCGCCGGGATCCGGGCTTCTTGTTCCCCAGAGGGATTTGCCTGGGAACTGTGGGGAACCCAAAGCCCCGCACCGCAGAGAAGCCTGCACAGAAATAGGGCAAGAGACTTCCCGGAAGCAGCAGGACTGCAACGCCTGCATCTGAAATTAACTTGGAGAAACCGGAGACGCCGGACCAGCATACTAAGATAAAACTTTCATATACATTGTTCCCTGATAGTATGTTATGTGTTTGGGACTGGGAACTGGCCTATCCAGCCAGTCACATAGTTAGGGCCTGTCCTGTTTATTTAGTCTTCAAAATGGAGTAGGCTTTCTTTTTATGCTTTGTGTTTTGCCTTAAAGGGACAGTGTGCCCAATGTTTTGTTGTTTGTGGAGAAATAAATCCCGCAACGTTTTGATTCACCCTAAAATGCATGTGTGGGCTCTTAACTGACCTCGCCTACAGGCTGCTCCTTCACACACACACGGCTATCTGTTAGTATAACACACACGGCTATCTGTCAGTATAACATACACAGCGATCTGTCAGTATAACACACACGGCTATCTGTCAGTATAACACACGGCTATCTGTCAGTATAACACACAAGGCTATCTGTCAGTATAACACACGCGGCTGTCAGTATAACACACGGCTATCTGTCAGTATAACACACAGCTATCTGTCAGTATAACACACAGCTATCTGTCAGTATAACACACGGCTATCTGTCAGTATAACACACACGGCTATCTGTCAGTTTAACACACACGGCTATCTGTCAGTATAACACACGGCTATCTGTCAGTATAACACACGCGGCTATCTGTCAGTATAACACACGCGGCTATCTGTCAGTATAACACACAGCTATCTGTCAGTTTAACACACACGGCTATCTGTCAGTATAACACACACGGCTATCTGTCAGTTTAACACACGGCTATCCCCGGTAGGGGTTAAGCAGACAGGGTGGGGACCCCGTGGCGTGGGGGGGAGGGGGGTCCGTGTAACGTGAGCCGTGTCCCTCGCACACTCACTCTGTGTCTGCAGCGGTAACTGTGCGATGCCTGAGAGCGCGTGTGCCAGGGGGGGACGGGGTCTGCTCCTCGTGCTGCTTCTGGGGGGGACGCTGCAGGACCCGGGCACCAGAGGTAAGATGCACAGCTATCTCTCACTGCTCCTCTCCCAGTATAACACACACAGCTATCTCTCACTGCTCCTCTCTCAGTATAACACACACAGCTATCTGTCACTGCTCCTCTCTCAGTATAACACACACAGCTATCTCTCACTGCTCCTCTCTCAGTATAACACACACAGCTATCTCTCACTGCTCCTCTTTCAGTATAACACACACAGCTATCTCTCACTGCTCCTCTCTCAGTAGAACACACACAGCTATCTCTCACTGCTCCTCTCTCAGTATAACACACACGGCTATCTCTCACTGCTCCTCTCTCAGTATTACACACACAGATATCTCTCAATGCTCCTCTCTCAGTATAACACACACGGCTATCTCTCACTGCTCCTCTCTCAGTATAACACGCACAGCTATCTCACTGCTCCTCTCTCAGTACAACACACACAGCTATCTCTCACTGCTCCTCTCTCAGTATAACACACAGCTATCCCTCACTGCTCCTCTCTCAGTATAACACGCACAGCTATCTCTCACTGCTCCTCTCTCAGTATAACACACACAGCTATCTCTCACTGCTCCTCTCTCAGTATAACACGCTAGCTATCCCTCACTGCTCCTCTCTCAGTATAACACACACCGCTATTCCTCTCTGCTCCTCTCTCAGTATAACACACACAGCTATCTCTCACTGCTCCTCTCTCAGTATAACACACAGCTATCTCTCACTGCTCCTCTCTCAGTATAACACACACAGCTATCTCTCACTGCTCTTCTCTCAGTATAACACGCACAGCTATCTCTCACTGCTCCTCTCTCACTATAACACACACAGCTATCTCTCACTGCTCCTCTCTCAGTATAACACGCAAAGCTATCTGTCACTGCTCCTCTCTCAGTATAACACACACAGCTATCTTTCACTGCTCCTCTCTCTGTATAACACGCACAGCTATCCCTCACTGCTCCTCTCTCAGTATAACACGCACAGCTATCTCTCACTGCTCCTCTCTCAGTATAACACACACAGCTATCTCTCACTGCTACTCTCTCAGTATAACACGCACAGCTATCTCTCACTGCTCCTCTCTCAGTATAACACACACAGCTATCTCTCACTGCTCCTCTCTCAGTATAACACACACAGCTATCTCTCACTGCTCCTCTCCCAGTATAACACGCACAGCTATCTCTCACTGCTCCTCTCTCAGTATAACACACAGCTATCTCTCACTGCTCCTCTCTCAGTATAACACGCACAGCTATCTCTCCCTGCTCCTCTCTCAGAATAACACGCACAGCTATCTCTCACTGCTCCTCTCTCAGTATAACACACACAGCTATCTCTCACTGCCCCTCTCTCAGTATAACACACAGCTATCTCTCACTGCTCCTCTCTTAGTATAACACGCACAGCTATCTCTCACTGCTCCTCTCTCAGTATTACACGCACAGCTATCTCTCACTGCTCCTCTCTCAGTATAACACACACAACTATCTCTCACTGCTCCTCTCTTAGTATAACACACACAGCTATCTCTCACTGCTCCTCTCTCAGTATAACACACACAACTATCTCTCACTGCTCCTCTCTTAGTATAACACACACAGCTATCTCTCACTGCTCCTCTCTCAGTATAACACGCACAGCTATCTCTCACTGCTCCTCTCTCAGTATAACACGCACAGCTATCTCTCACTGCTCCTCTCTCAGTATAACACGCACAGCTATCTCTCACTGCTCCTCTCAGTATAACACACACAGCTACCTCTCACTGCTCCTCTCTCAGTATAACACACACAGCTATCTCTCACTGCTCCTCTCTCAGTATAACACACAGCTAACTCTCACTGCTCCTCTCTCAGTATAACACGCACAGCTATCTCTCACTGCCCCTCTCTCAGTATAACATGCACAGCTATCTGTCACTGCTCCTCTCTCTGTATAACACGCACAGCCATCTCTCACTGCTCCTCTCTCAGTATAACACGCACAGCTATCTCTCACTGCTCCTCTCTCAGTATAACACACACAGCTATCTCTCACTGCTCCTCTCTCAGTATAACACACACAGCTATCTCTCACTGCTCCTCTCTCAGTATAACACACAGCTATCCCTCACTGCTCCTCTCTCAGTATAACACACACAGCTATCTCTCACTGCTCCTCTCTCAGTATAACACACACACAGCTATCTCTCACTGCTCCTCTCTCAGTATAACACGCACAGCTATCTCTCACTGCTCCTCTCTCAGTATAACACGCACAGCTATCTCTCACTGCTCCTCTCTCAGTATAACACGCACAGCTATCTCTCACTGCTCCTCTCTCAGTATAACACACACAGCTATCTCTCACTGCTCCTCTCTCAGTATAACACGCACAGCTATCTCTCACTGCTCCTCTCTCAGTATAACACACAGCTATCTCTCACTGTTCCTCTCTCAGTATAACACGCACAGCTATCTCTCACTGCTCCTCTCTCAGTATAACACGCACAGCTATCTCTCACTGCTCCTCTCTCAGTATAACACGCACAGCTATCTCTCACTGCTCCTCTCTCAGTATAACACGCACAGCTATCTCTCACTGCTCCTCTCTCAGTATAACACACAGCTATCTCTCACTGCTCCTCTCTCAGTATAACACACAGATATCTCTCACAGTATAACACACAGATATCTCTCAGTATAACACACAGATATCTCTCAGTATAACACACAGATATCTCTCACAGTATAACACACAGATATCTCTCTCAGTATAACACACAGATATCTCTCACAGTATAACACACACAGCTATCTCTCTCAGTATAACACACAGATATCTCTCACAGTATAACACACACAACTATCTCTCTCAGTATAACACACAGATATCTCTCACAGTATAACACACAGATATCTCTCTCAGTATAACACACAGATATCTCTCTCAGTATAACACACAGATATCTCTCTCAGTATAACACACAGATATCTCTCTCAGTATAACACACAGATATCTCTCACAGTATAACACACACAACTATCTCTCTCAGTATAACACACAGATATCTCTCACAGTATAACACACAGATATCTCTCTCAGTATAACACACAGATATCTCTCTCAGTATAACACACAGATATCTCTCTCAGTATAACACACAGATATCTCTCTCAGTATAACACACAGATATCTCTCTCAGTATAACACACAGATATCTCTCACAGTGGGGGGTTATGGGAAGTCGGAATAAAGAGGATTATATTTAGATTCTCTAAAACTTCCCAAAAGACAATTTAATGGGAACCGTGCCCGAGCCCCGCTAATCACCATCTGTCACATCGTAAAGGGCTAAAGGGTCAGTCCCACGTGGGGGCAAAGTGACCTAATGACAGGGACGTGTTTAATGGGTTAATGGGTCAGTCCCACGTAGGGGCAAAGTGACCTAATGACAGGGACGTGTTTAATGTGTTAAAGGGTCAGTCCCACGTGGGAGCAAAGTGACCTAATGACATGGACGTGTTTAATGGGTTAAAGGGTCAGTCCCACGTAGGAGCAAAGTGACCTAATGACAGGGGCGTGTGTAATGGGTTAATGGGACAGTCCCCTATTAATCAAACACCCTATAACCCTCCTCCCACCCCATTAACGGGTTACGCATCGCCCCGCAGTGGGTTAGGTTTCCGGTGGCACGGGGGCAGCTGGCTTGGACCTAAAATGTCTTGAATCATAATAATTAAATGAATGAACATATGGACCCCACATCCGGAGCCGTTTATACTGCTGTAGGGTGTTTATAGGGTGGGGTCGTTTAATGGGGTTTTTATCCCTTGCCAGCACAGTGCTGCTTCTTTTAATGGGACATTGACGGACCGACGGCCCCCGGGATAACCTGGGAGAGGGGCGTATATACGGGATCTCCCAGCCTGGTAGCAGGACTCACTTTTTCCGTCTGGGTGTGTCTGGGTGTGAGTGGGAGAGACAGAGGGGTCTGTGTGTGTGTAACGCTGCAAACACGGCACAACACGCCTGTGATTCCGTGTCCCGTCCGCGGGAGAAATGCTTCTTACTGACGTGTGTCTGAGGGGCAAGGAAACTGCACACGCCCTACACATGCCCCCTATATTATATAACTACACCCTATGACTGTCCTTTGTAACCGCTCTCTATAACTGTCCCCAATAACCACTCCTTATAACTGCCCCTATAACTGTCAGTATAACTGCCCCTATAACCACTCCTTATAACTCTCCCTATAACTGTCCCCAATAACCACTCCTTATAACTGCCCCTATAACTGTCAGTATAACTGCCCCTATAACCACTCCTTATAACTGCCCCTATAACTGTCCCCAATAACCACTCCTTATAACTGCCCCTATAACTGTCAGTATAACTGCCCCTATAACCACTCCTTATAACTGCCCCTATAACTGTCCCCAATAA
>NW_027455867.1:0-29326 GCF_040206685.1 Ascaphus truei
CACCGGGGCGCCACGCGCGGGGAGGAGGGGGCGGCACACCGGGGCGCCCCGCGCGGGGAGAAGGGGGCGGCACACCGGGGTGCCCCGCGCGGGGAGAAGGGGGCGGCACACCGGGGCGCCCCGCGCGGGGAGAAGGGGGCGGCACACCGGGGCGCCACGCGCGGGGAGGAGGGGGCGGCACACCGGGGTGCCACGCACGGGGAGGAGGGGGCGGCACACCGGGGTGCCCCGCGCGGGGAGAAGGGGGCGGCACACCGGGGTGCCCCCGCGCGGGGAGAAGGGGGCGGCACACCGGGGTGCCCCGCGCGGGGAGAAGGGGGCGGCACACCGGGGTGCCCCGCGCGGGGAGAAGGGGGCGGCACACCGGGGTGCCCCGCGCGGGGAGAAGGGGGCGGCACATCGGGGTGCCCCGCGCGGGGAGAAGGGGGCGGCACACCGGGGTGCCCCGCGCGGGGAGAAGGGGGCGGCACACCGGAGCGCCCCGCGCGGGGAGAAGGGGGCGGCACACCGGGGCGCCCCGCGCGGGGAGGAGGGGGCGGCATACCGGGGCGCCCCGCGCGGGGAGGAGGGGGCGGCACACCGGGGCGCCCCGCGCGGGGAGAAGGGGGCGGCACACCGGGGCGCCCCGCGCGGGGAGAAGGGGGCGGCACACCGGGGCGCCCCGCGCGGGGAGAAGGGGGCGGCACACCGGGGCGCCCCGCGCGGGGAGAAGGGCGGCACACCGGGGCGCCCCGCGCGGGGAGAAGGGGGCGGCACACCGGGGCGCCCCGCGCGGGGAGAAGGGGGCGGCACACCGGGGCGCCCCGCGCGGGGAGAAGGGGGCGGCACACCGGGGCGCCCCGCGGGGCCGGCCGGGAGAAGGGGGCGGCACACCGGGGCGCCCCGCGCGGGGAGAAGGGGGCGGCACACCGGGGCGCCCCGCGCGGGGAGAAGGGGGCGGCACACCGGGGTGCCCCGCGCGGGGAGAAGGGGGCGGCACACCGGGTGCCCCGCGCGGGGAGGGGGGTTATATCGCTCTGCAGTGTACAGATCCGCACGTTATATCGCTCTGCAGTGTACAGATCCGCACGTTATATCGCTCTGCAGTGTACAGATCCGCACGTTATATCGCTCTGCAGTGTACAGATCCGCACGTTATATCGCTCTGCAGTGTACAGATCCGCACGTTATATCGCTCTGCAGTGTACAGATCCGCATGTTATTCCACCGCTCTCTGCACCTTAATAGAATTGCTGCGCTTGTAATGATAGGGATCCGCGCGTTAACATAGCCGCGTCGCAGGGGGAAGCTGGCCGCGGACAGGTTCATTCCCAGCACACCTACCCGGGGCGCAGACTGACCTGCTCTCCGCTGCCGATCGGGTCAACTTGCGACTCTGCGTTACCATGATCACGACCCGATGCTCTTCCGTGGGCCCCCGCAACGACTCACTCACACACCGATAACTTCTGCGCCCACTAAACGCCAAGCATTCTGCAACGGGACACCACGGGGTCTCACAGCCAGAGCCCACCCAAAAGTATAACCATGAGCCCCCTCCCCCCAGTGCAAGGAATCCAGTCCACTGCCCTACATCCAAAAGCACTAAATACACCCTGACCCCCCAGGGGGAAGAACCCCCCAAAACGAAAATATAAACACACGGGACAGGTGAGTAGTCCAGATGACCCCAAAGACAGCAGCTCCCACCCCTGGCCTTAGGAGTGGGTGTTACATGGGGTTGCAGGCTGTGTTTGGAGAGGGTACAGTGTGTGATGGTGTAGGGGGAAGGGTGGGCACCCCTTTATTTTGTACTGATGAGGTGCCCCCTCTCCTTGTAATGCACAAATCACAGCTCCCTCCTCCTCCTCACTCCCTCTAAGGAGCTTCCACCTTTTTTTTTCCCAGACCGATTTTGCAGCCGCCTCGGCTGTCAGCTCCCGGTTTCGGGGTGCACCGGGTGCTGCGGACTCCCCTCTTTCAGATACACCCGGTGCTGAGTTTGTGGGTGACCCCTGAGCTCCAAAACCCGGCCCTGAACCAGCTGCCCCCTCACTACCTTCCTTTCACATTCACATACACACACAATACCACATCCAACATGGCCACCCTGTGGGTAAGGCAACGGCGGCCGCCCCCGGGGCCGCAGGGCGTTCTGGGAGGTGTAGTTCGGAGATGGGTTCAGAGTCTATAGTAGGCAACAGAACGCGGAAGCATACTGGACTACAAGTGTCATGGCGCAAAGAGATTGCGCTCGAAAAGGACGCCGGGAAGTGTAGTCCTCACGGTTGGTAGGGAGGAAAAGGAAGTCAAAGGCTTCCTGGACGCAAAGGTTGATGGGAGATGTAGTTTGCCCAGGAGGACTAAAGTGGCAATGTGATTATCCTTAAAGGCACAGGCTCATTTAGATGGTCCCAAAATATTTTGAAACTTCTTAAAAATTGCCACAATTACAAATAGGCTTAAGTCCCCACACAAGATGGTATATATTAAATGTTGTATTGTATTTGTCATGGTTCTATATCTCTGAGTCCAGCCCAATTTAGTCTAATCCATTAATAATGGAAGAATCATACTCATTGGAAAGTAGTATAATGTATTGGAGGGTGGTCTTCTCATTACGCTTCTCATTAGCAGGGAGGCAGTCAGAGACTGATCACTGAGATGCTGTGGTCACTCATTGGGAAGGCAGTCTCACTCATTGGAGGGTTGTCTCATTCTTTATAGGATAGTCTCACTCGTTGGGAAGGCAGTCTCACTCATTGGAAAGACAGTCTTGGTCATTGATGGACAGTGTCAAGCATTGGAAGGGCAGTCTCACTCATTGAGAAGTCAGTTCCACTCATTGGAAGGGCGGTTTCACTCATTGGGAAGCAGTCTCCCTCTTTGGGAAGGTAGTCTCACTCAATGGGTGGGCATTCTCCTTCATTGGGAAGACAGTCTCCCTCACTGGGCAGTCAGTATCACGTATTGGGAGGGCAGTCAGTCTCCCTTATTGGGAGGTAAGTCTCTCTCACTGGGAGGGCAGTCTCCCTCATTGGGAGATAAGTCCAGGGCCATTTTAAGACATTCGCAGGCCCCAGGCACTTTTATTTCTAGAGGCCTGTGTCCCCAATATTTTTACTCATTTTTATGCTAATTTCATCGTTTGCTTGTTTCTTTCGATACTAGCGATATTTGGCATCGATACATTTGTTTCGATATTTAAAGGTATCGATATTTCGAAGGCATTTTAAATTAAAATTGGCTGTTTTCTCTTATTTTGTGATTTTTTTTTTTGTTTGGGTATCTTTTCAAGTTAAATATTGTAGGCCCCAGGCACTGTGCCTAGTCGGTCTAATAATAATAATAGCATGTTCTTGTATAGCGCTGCTAATTGTACGCAGCGCTTTACAGAGACATTTTGCAGGCACAGGTTCCTGCCCCGTAGAGCTTACAATCTATGTTTTTGTATAAAGCCCTGGGTTAAGTCTCTCTCATCCTGTGCTCGTGTTTATTGCATGCATTGTATTACCATTCACTGTATTCTTTTTGTAAACCACAGAGTATATTATTAGCACTGTATAAATAAAAATATACATAACTATATCATTTTAGCTTTGTCTTCCATAATATGTGATGACCTGAGCTTTTATATCTGATAGGAGTCAAACAAATAAAGAATATTAGTGCAATAAGAGCTTGAGGGAGTGACCTCGAAGTGAGAATGACTAAACTATAAATATTTCATCATTTATTCCCATGTGAAAATCACGTGAATGAACAGTGTACAGTACAGTATGCCATTTAGTTTATCTATAAAGTTATTCATATTTTAAAAAAAAGTAGGTTGGAGGAGCGCACGCTCCAAAACCATAGAGTACGGCTAGCGCGTCGGGACGCCCTTCCTCTCTATGGTACAAGCCCGCCTTTCCTCCCTCCACACAGTTTTTCCTCCCTCCCTGCGCTCCACTCTCGTTCTGTCATCCGCAGATTCGTTGTAGTTGCGTTTAATATTCAGGCTAATAAAATGTTTCTTCTGCCGCTTCCGGTTCACCGTCATTTCTAGCATTGAAAAGCGACCCCGCTATTCTCAAAGCAAGGCTTTTTATATTTTTTATTTAGTTGTGTGGAAAGTACGGCAACGGAACGCAGAGTAGGTAAACCCAGCCTGAGGTTACGGTGGCCGCAGATTCCGCTCAAGTCTTGAGGTAAACGAATGTATGAATGGGGTAAATGAGAGACTAACGAGCCCGGTCCCGGTGGGGGAGGGAAGGGAGAGGAGCGGAGGGAATTAATAATGAGGGAAAGAGGGAGGCGGGGTTGTGGCGGAGGGAGTGGGAGAGCAACGGGAAAGTGCGTTCGGGAATATGGAGGTGGCTTTACCGGGAGACGGAGAGGGATCCGGGGGAAGAGACAGAGAGGTGAGAGCAGCCCGAGAGACAGCCGGGGGGAGAGAGAGAGACAGGCACTGAGAGACAGCCGGGGAGACAGGCACTGAGAGACAGCCGGGGGGAGAGAGAGACAGGCACTGAGAGACAGCCGGGGGGAGAGAGACAGGCACTGAGAGACAGCCGGGGGGAGAGAGAGACAGGCACTGAGAGACAGCCGGGGGGAGAGAGAGACAGGCACTGAGAGACAGCCGGGGGGAGAGAGAGACAGGCACTGAGAGACAGCCGGGGGGAGAGAGAGACAGGCACTGAAAGACAGCCGGGGGGAGAGAGAGACAGGCACTGAGAGACAGCCGGAGGGAGAGAGAGACAGGCACTGAGAGACAGCCGGGGGGAGAGAGAGACAGGCACTGAGAGACAGCCGGGGGGAGAGAGAGACAGGCACTGAGAGACAGCTGGGGGGGGGGGGGGAGAGAGACAGGCACTGAGAGACAGCCGGGGGGAGAGAGAGACAGGCACTGTGAGACATCCGGGGGAAGAGAGAGACAGGCACTGATAGACAGCCGGGGGGGGGGGGGAGAGAGACAGGCACTGAGAGACAGCCGGGGGGGGGGGGAGAGACAGGCACTGAGAGACAGCCGGGGGGAGAGAGAGACAGGCACTGAGAGACAGCCGGGGGGAGAGAGACAGGCACTGAGAGACAGCCGGGGGGGGGGGGAGAGAGACAGGCACTGAGAGACAGTCGGGGGGGGGAGAGAGAGACAGGCACTGAGACAGCCGAGGGGAGAGACAGACAGGCACCGAGAGACAGCCGAGGGGAGAGAGAGACAGGCACTGAGAGACAGCCGGGGGAGAGAGAGACAGGCACTGAGAGACAGCCGGGGGGAGAGAGAGACAGGCACTGAGAGACAGCCGAGGGGAGAGAGAAACAGGCACTGAGAGACAGCCGGGGGAGAGAGAAACAGGCACTGAGAGACAGCCGGGGGAGAGAGAGACAGGCACTGAGAGACAGCCGGGGGGAGAGAGAGACAGACACTGAGACAGCCGGGGGGGAGAGAGAGACAGGCACTGAGAGACAGCCGAGGGGAGAGAGAGACAGGCACTGAGAGACAGCCGAGGGGAGAGAGAGACAGGCACTGAGAGACAGCCGAGGGGAGAGAGAGACAGGCACTGAGAGACAGCCGAGGGGAGAGAGAGACAGGCACTGAGAGACAGCCGGGGGAGAGAGAGACAGGCACTGAGAGAGCCGGGGGGAGAGACAGAGAGGTGAGAGAGACAGCCGGGGAAACAGGCACTGAGAGACAGCCGGGGGAGAGAGAGACAGGCACAGAGACAGCCGTAGGGAGAGAGAGATGGCTACAGAGAGACAGCCGGAGAGAGAGACAGGCACTGAGCGACAGCCGGAGGGGGAGAGAGACAGGCACTGAGCGACAGCCGGAGGGAGAGAGAGACGGCTACAGAGAGACAGCCGGAGGGAGAGAAACAGGCACTGAGAGACAGCCAGAGGTACAGAGAGACGGACAATGAGCGACAGCCGGAGGGAGAGAGAGACAGGCACTTAGACAGCCGGAGGGAGAGAGAGACGGCTACAGAGATACAGCCGGAGAGAGAGACAGGCACTGAGGGACATCCGGAGAGAGAGACAGGCACTGAGAGACATCCGGAGAGAGAGACAGGCACTGAGAGACGGCTACAGAGAGACAGCCGGAAGGAGAGAGGACCAGCACTGAGAGACAGCCCGAGGGAGAGCGTGACAGGCACTGAGAGATATCCTGTAGGGGGAGACTGCGAGAGACATGCAATGAGAGAACCTGAAGGGGTAGACTGAGAGACAGGCACTGAGAGACAGCCTGAAGTGGGTGCGAGAGAAGGGCAATGATACAAGCACTGAGAGACAGTCTGAAGGGGTAGACTGAGAGACAGGCACTGAGAGACAGCCTCAAGGGGTTGGGTGCGAGAGAAGGGCAATGATACAAGCACTGAGAACCAGTCTGAAGGGGGAGACTGCAAGAGACAGGCACTGAGAGACAGCCTGAAGGGGATGGGTGTGAGAGACAGGCACTGAAAAAGTCTGAAGGGGGAGGCTGCGAGAGATGGGCACAGACAGTGAAGAAATAGACAGGCACTAGGAGACAGCCTGAATGGAAAGACTGTGAGATACGGTCACTGAGAAACAGCATGTAGGGTGAGAGACTGTATGAGCCCGTTACTGAGCGAAACATGCAGAGATAGTAACTTAGAGACAGTCTTGAAGGGAAATATTGCAAGAGACTGTCACTTAGTCAACCTGATAGTGAGCAGGAGCTTGGAAGGCAGGGAGAGACAGTTACATGGAAACAAACAAGTGACATATTTATAGACCGTCACTTAGCAGAGAGGCTCCTTAACAAAGACATCAGCATAGCAGGAGACAGTCACTGAGAGACCGCCTCCTCTAAAGAGACATCCGCAGACTGAGCAGCATCCTGGAAAGAGACTTAAATGAGCGAGAGAGGCGTAAAGAGGCCGCTCTTGCAACGTAGAGATTACTCGGGAGAGCGCAAGAGAGAATAGGAGCCAATATCCTGTAAGGAGACAGTCTCTTGTGGGGAAAGACATCAGGAGAGATTCTTACACAGGGTATGAGTCAGACACTGTTAATAATAGACAGTTGACAACAAAAGAGCGCTTATCCGAAGAGACTTCTCCCATAGACATCGGGTAACAGGAGGCTTGTCGTGTGTTACTGAGCGGTCTCATTTCAAGCTGCGACGTGACCGCCAGTGACGTTCTGTGTCCCCCCCCTTCCAGGTCAGATGTCCCCAGATGGAGCCCGAGGGAGAGAGTCACAGAGCGACTGGCTTCCAGTGGAGGAATTACAAGCTGCTGCTGGACCCCGCGCTCCGCAGAGCTGCGCAGAAGGTCTACCGCTACGACGGGGTGCACTTCAACATCACTGTGAGACTGCGGGAAGGGGGGACGGTCGGAGGGAGGCAGGGACGGCTGGGGGGGATGCTGGGGGCTGTGTCGCTATCCTGTCAGCACCCTGATTGTGTGGTTGGAAGGTTTCGTGTCACTGAGTTGCGTTTGTTGGTTCAGAGTCGTGTGATTGTGCGGCTTTCAGGTTTTAATATGGTGCGTCTCTTGAGCTGTCTCTTATGGGTCTCGGTGTTGTGTGCTTGTATTGTTGTGGGCCGTGTCGCTGTGAGTGGTCATGTTGTTGTGGGCCCCATCTCTGTGAGTGGTTGTGTTGTGGGCCGTGTCGCTGTGAGTGGTTGTGTTGTGGGCCCCATCTCTGTGAGTGGTTGTGTTGTGAACCGTGTCGCTGTGAGTGGTTGTGTAGTTGTGACACGTCGCAGCAAGCCTGGTTGCTGTGTGTGTGGTTGTGCTGTGATTGCAACAGGCCTCAGTGCTGTGTGTGTGGTTGTGCTGTGATTGCAACGGGCCTCAGTGCTGTGTGTGTGGTTGTGGTGTGGTTGGCCTCTGTTCTGTGTGTGTGTGGTTGCAGCGGGCCTCAGTGCTGTGAGTGTGGTTGTGGTGTGGTTGGCCTCTGTGCTGTGTGTGTGTGGTTGCAGCGGGCCTGGTTGCTGTTTGTGGTGTGTGTTTGGTTGTAGTGTGGTTGCAACCGGCCTGGTTGCTGTGTGTGTGTGTGTGTGTGTGTGTGTGTGTGTGTGTGTGTGTACAGTTAGGTCCGGAAATAATTGGACACTGATACAAGTTTTGTTATTTCGGCTGTGTACCAAAATAAACTCAAGTTACAGTTAAATAATGAATATGGGCTTAAAGTGCAGTCTATCCGCTTTAATTTGAGGGTATTCACATCCAAAGTGGAGGAAGGGTTTAGGAATTACATCTCTTTAATATGTAGCCCCCTCTTTTTCAAGAAACCAAAAGTAATTGGACAATTGACTCAAAAGCTGTTTCATGGACAGGTGTGGGCTATTCCTTCGTTATTTCATCATCAATTAAGCAGGTAAAAGGTCTGGAGTTGATTCCAGGTGTGGCATTCACATTTGGAAGCTTTTGCTGTGAACCCACAATATGCGGTCAAAGGAGCTCTCAATGCAAGTGAAACAGGGCAGACTTAGGCTGTAAAAAAGAAAGAAAATCCATCAGAGAGAAGCAGGAACATTAGGAGCGGCCAAATCAACAGCTTGGTACATTCTGAGAAAAAAAGAACGCACTGGTGAGCTCTGCAACACAGAAAGGCCTGGACGTCCACGGAAGACAACAGTTGTGGATGATCGTAGGATCCTTTCCATGGTAAAGAAAAACCCCTTCACAACATCCAGCCAAGTGAAGAACACTCTCCAGGAGGTAGGCATATCATTATCCAAGTCTACCATAAAGAGAAGACTTCACGAGCGCAAATACAGAGGGTTCACCACAAGGTGAAACCATTCATAAGCCTCAAGAATAGAAAGGCCAGATTAGACTTTGCCAAACAATATCTAAAAAAGCCAGCCCAGTTCTGGAACAGCATTCTTTGGACAGATGAAACTAAGATCAACCTGTACCAGAATGATGGGAAGAAAAAAGTATGGAGAAGGCATGGAACGGCTCATGATCTGAAGCATACCACATCATCTGTAAAACACGGTGGAGGACATTTTCTGCTTCAGCGTGGCCGTGAGCCTTTCCATGGACATTACTGTGTTTACTCGTTTAGCAACTGTGCATTTGGAGGGAGCTTTTATCTGTTTCCAGGTTGCTGCAATTGAACATCTTGCAGCCGTGAGGATAGAGGAGATCAATCTGGATAGTGGTGTGGGGAGATTTTCTGTTGGTTTTCCCAGTAAGTAAGTCAGAGGCTCTAGTGAGATTTCCAGCCCCAATATCCCGCAAAGTAGTTTCTGTATCATAGACCAGAACCTCTGGATCTCTGGGCATGTCCACCATATATGTGTCATGTCTCCTCTGACCACATCCCCTCCAGCACACATCCGGAGTCCCGGGGAAGATCTGGCTCGGTCTACTCGGGACCAAGTACCATTGGAATAAAATGTTGTATATATTTTCTTTTGTTACGGTGCAAATTGAGGTTTTGGAGGCCGATTCCCAGACATCCTCCCAATCCTCTGTTTCTAGTTGTAGGTTGAGATCCGCAGTCCACTTCCTCATATAGTCATGAAGTGGGGGGGGGGGTACGAAGGTGACTCCATCCCCCTATATATCTCGGAGATTAATCCCTTTTGGTATATGCCTCTGACACAGAGCGACTCAAATCTGGTGTGGGCAGGGAATTTGGTGTTTTGAGAGAGCGCCAGGAGAAAGTGCCTAATTTGGAGAAATTTAAACAGATGTATGTCTTGTGATTGGTACTTATTTTAACCCAGGAGTTTTTTAAGGCAAAGAAGTGGAATATTCTGCAATGGCCGAGTCAACCACCTGATCTCCACCCGATCGAGCATGCATTTCACTTGCTGAAGACAAAACTTAAGGCAGAAAGACCCACAAACAAACAACACCTGAAGGCAGCTGCAGTAAAGGCCTGGCAAAGCATCACAAAGGAGGAAACTCTGCGTTTGGTGATGTCCATGTGTTCCAGACTTCAAGCAGTCATTGCCTGCAAAGGATTCTCGACAAAGTATTAAAAATGAACATTTTATTTATGATTGGGTTAATTTGTCCAATTACATTTGAGCCCCTGAAATAAGGGGATTGTGTATGAAAATGGTGGCAATTCCTAAACATTTCATACGATATTTTTGTTCATCCCCTTGAATTAAAGCTGAAAGTCGGCACTTCTATTGCATCTCGGTTGTTTCATTTCAAATCCATTGTGGTGGCGTACAGAGCCAAAATTATGAAAATTGTGTCAGTGTCCAATTATTTCCGGACCTAACTGTATGTGTGGTTGTATTGCCTCTGACTGGTTGTGTTGCTGTGTGTATGTGTGGTTGTATTGCCTCTGACTTGTTGTGTTGCTGTGTGTATGTGTGGTTGTGGCGCGGTTGCAGCCGGCCCGGTTGCTGTGTGCTCACATGGTTGTATTGCCTCTGACTTGTTGTGTTGCTGTGTGTATGTTTGGTTGTGGCGCGATTGCAGCCGGCCTGGTTGCTGTGTGCTCACATGGTTGTATTGCCTCTGACTTGTTGTGTTGCTGTGTGTATGTGTGGTTGTGGTGCGGTTGCAGCCGGCCTGGTTGCTGTGTGCTCACATGGTTGTATTGCCTCTGAGTTGTTGTGTTGCTGTGTGTATGTGTGGTTGTGGCGCGGTTGCAGCCGGCCTGGTTGCTGTGTGCTCACATGGTTGTATTGCCTCTGAGTTGTTGTGTTGCTGTGTGTATGTGTGGTTGTGGTGCGGTTGCAGCCGGCCTGGTTGCTGTGTGCTCACATGGTTGTATTGCCTCTGACTGGTTGTGTTGCTGTGTGTATGTGTGGTTGTGGTGCGGTTGCAGCCGGCCTGGTTGCTGTGTGCTCACATGGTTGTATTGCCTCTGAGTTGTTGTGTTGCTGTGTGTATGTGTGGTTGTGGTGCGGTTGCAGCCGGCCTGGTTGCTGTGTGCTCACATGGTTGTATTGCCTCTGAGTTGTTGTGTTGCTGTGTGTATGTGTGGTTGTAGCCGGCCTGGTTGCTGTGTGCTCACATGGTTGTATTGCCTCTGACTTGTTGTGTTGATGTGTGTATGTGTGGTTGTGGTGCGGTTGCAGCCGGCCTGGTTGCTGTGTGCTCACATGGTTGTATTGCCTCTGACTTGTTGTGTTGATGTGTGTATGTGTGTGTGTGGTTGTGGCGCGGTTGCAGCCGGCCCGGTTGCTGTGTGCTCACATGGTTGTATTGCCTCTGACTGGTTGTGTTGCTGTGTGTATGTGTGGTTGTATTGCCTCTGACTTGTTGTGTTGCTGTGTGTATGTGTGGTTGTGGCGCGGTTGCAGCCGGCCCGGTTGCTGTGTGCTCACATGGTTGTATTGCCTCTGAGTTGTTGTGTTGCTGTGTGTATGTGTGGTTGTGGTGCGGTTGCAGCCGGCCTGGTTGCTGTGTGCTCAGATGGTTGTATTGCCTCTGACTGGTTGTGTTGCTGTGTGTATGTGTGGTTGTGGTGCGGTTGCAGCCGGCCTGGTTGCTGTATGCTCACATGGTTGTATTGCCTCTGACTTGTTGTGTTGCTGTGTGTATGTGTGGTTGTGGTGCGGTTGCAGCCGGCCTGGTTGCTGTGTGCTCACATGGTTGTATTGCCTCTGAGTTGTTGTGTTGCTGTGTGTATGTGTGGTTGTAGCCGGCCTGGTTGCTGTGTGCTCACATGGTTGTATTGCCTCTGACTTGTTGTGTTGATGTGTGTATGTGTGTATGTGTGGTGCGGTTGCAGCCGGCCTGGTTGCTGTGTGCTCACATGGTTGTATTGCCTCTGACTTGTTGTGTTGATGTGTGTATGTGTGTGTGTGTGGTTGTGGCGCGGTTGCAGCCGGCCCGGTTGCTGTGTGCTCACATGGTTGTATTGCCTCTGACTGGTTGTGTTGCTGTGTGTATGTGTGGTTGTATTGCCTCTGACTTGTTGTGTTGATGTGTGTATGTGTGTGTGTGTGGTTGTGGCGCGGTTGCAGCCGGCCCGGTTGCTGTGTGCTCACATGGTTGTATTGCCTCTGACTGGTTGTGTTGCTGTGTGTATGTGTGGTTGTGGCGCGGTTGCAGCCGGCCTGGTTGCTGTGTGCTCACATGGTTGTATTGCCTCTGACTTGTTGTGTTGCTGTGTGTATGTGTGGTTGTGGCGCGGTTGCAGCCGGCCTGGTTGCTGTGTGCTCACATGGTTGTATTGCCTCTGACTTGTTGTGTTGCTGTGTGTATGTGTGGTTGTGGTGCGGTTGCAGCCGGCCTGGTTGCTGTGTGCTCACATGGTTGTATTGCCTCTGACTTGTTGTGTTGCTGTGTGTATGTGTGGTTGTGGTGCGGTTGCAGCCGGCCTGGTTGCTGTGTGCTCACATGGTTGTATTGCCTCTGACTTGTTGTGTTGCTGTGTGTATGTGTGGTTGTGGTGCGGTTGCAGCCGGCCTGGTTGCTGTGTGCTCACATGGTTGTATTGCCTCTGACTTGTTGTGTTGCTGTGTGCTCACATGGTTGTATTGCCTCTGACTTGTTGTGTTGCTGTGTGCTCACATGGTTGTATTGCCTCTGACTGGTTGTGTTGCTGTGTGTATGTGTGGTTGTGGTGCGGTTGCAGCCGGCCTGGTTGCTGTGTGCTCACATGGTTGTATTGCCTTTGACTTGTTGTGTTGCTGTGTGCTCACATGGTTGTATTGCCTCTGACTTGTTGTGTTGATGTGTGTATGTGTGTGTGTGTGGTTGTGGCGCGGTTGCAGCCGGCCCGGTTGCTGTGTGCTCACATGGTTGTATTGCCTCTGACTGGTTGTGTTGCTGTGTGTATGTGTGGTTGTGGCGCGGTTGCAGCCGGCCTGGTTGCTGTGTGCTCACATGGTTGTATTGCCTCTGACTTGTTGTGTTGCTGTGTGTATGTGTGGTTGTGGCGCGGTTGCAGCCGGCCTGGTTGCTGTGTGCTCACATGGTTGTATTGCCTCTGACTTGTTGTGTTGCTGTGTGTATGTGTGGTTGTGGTGCGGTTGCAGCCGGCCTGGTTGCTGTGTGCTCACATGGTTGTATTGCCTCTGACTTGTTGTGTTGCTGTGTGTATGTGTGGTTGTGGTGCGGTTGCAGCCGGCCTGGTTGCTGTGTGCTCACATGGTTGTATTGCCTCTGACTTGTTGTGTTGCTGTGTGTATGTGTGGTTGTGGTGCGGTTGCAGCCGGCCTGGTTGCTGTGTGCTCACATGGTTGTATTGCCTCTGACTTGTTGTGTTGCTGTGTGCTCACATGGTTGTATTGCCTCTGACTTGTTGTGTTGCTGTGTGCTCACATGGTTGTATTGCCTCTGACTGGTTGTGTTGCTGTGTGTATGTGTGGTTGTGGTGCGGTTGCAGCCGGCCTGGTTGCTGTGTGCTCACATGGTTGTATTGCCTTTGACTTGTTGTGTTGCTGTGTGCTCACATGGTTGTATTGCCTCTGACTTGTTGTGTTGCTGTGTGTATGTGTGGTTGTGGTGCGGTTGCAGCCGGCCTGGTTGCTGTGTGCTCACATGGTTGTATTGCCTCTGACTTGTTGTGTTGCTGTGTGCTCACATGGTTGTATTGCCTCTGACTTGTTGTGTTGCTGTGTGCTCACATGGTTGTATTGCCTCTGACTTGTTGTGTTGCTGTGTGCTCACATGGTTGTATTGCCTCTGACTGGTTGTGTTGCTGTGTGTATGTGTGGTTGTGGTGCGGTTGCAGCCGGCCTGGTTGCTGTGTGCTCACATGGTTGTATTGCCTTTGACTTGTTGTGTTGCTGTGTGCTCACATGGTTGTATTGCCTCTGACTTGTTGTGTTGCTGTCACTCAGGATGGCACATTCCTCCCGGTGGGGGACGTGCGGGACCCCCGGCAACACCGGATATGGAGCAAACCCCGAGACGTGACCCTCCCCGTCCCCAAATTCAAGGTACAGAGCCAGGAGTGAGCCGCTGCGCAGCGAAGCTCTGCTGGGGAGGGATTATACACGCTCTGCAGTGACCAGACCGGGGGGAGGAGGAAGGGTCCTCGCTCTGCCGGGGAGCGGGGGCACCATGACTCGGCCGGTGGGTCGGTGGCCTGTAGGTATCTTCTCACACCCTCCTTCCTTCTGCCTCCAGCTGGATGAGTTCTACGTGGGTCAGCTCCCGCAGAAGGAGGTCACCTTCGCCCACCTCAACGACAACGTGCGGGAGCCCTTCCTAACCGACATGTGCCGCAAGTTCGGCGAGGTGGAGGAGGTGCAGATCCTGCTGCACCCCAAGACACGCAAGCACCTGGGCCTGGCCAAGGTCCTGTTCTCCAGCTCGCGGGCGGCCAGGGACACCGTCACGCACCTCCACAGCACCTCCGTCATGGGCAACATCATCCACGCCGAGCTGGACCTCCGAGGTGGGAGGGTCGGCAGGATGGGGCAGTGGGAGGGGCCAGGAGATAGGGGGAGGGGATTGCAGAATGGGGGTGGGGCGTGGGCGCGGGGTATAAATCTCGGTCTCTCTCACCGCGTGGTTATTATGTTTATTTGCAGGTCAGCAGAGGCAGAAATATTACGACCTGGTCGTCAGCGGCTCTTTCACCGCCCAGACCGTGCCCACCTGCGGGAAGGGAGCGCAGGAGAGGCTGCAGCCCGACCCGGTGAGCGCCCCGGCACCCGCAGGATTAGGACTTTCCCCCCCCCCGGAGACGGGGGTGTGTGTCCCGGGCACCTCCCAGCTTCACGCTGCTCTTGTCATGTGTCCCCAGGTTGACTCTCGACGGCGCTTGTCCAGCGACCCGGCGTTTCCCCCCGGGAACGGGACCCCGTCCTCTCAGGACCCAGGCTCCTCCTACAGCCAGCAGACCCCGTCCGTGTCCTCCTCCCAGGGCACCCCGTACACTCCCAGAGGTGGCACCCCCTACTCTCAGGACTCGGCCTACTCCAGCAGGTACGGGACAGGGCATCTCTAGCTGGGTTAGCAGCTCAAGTGATGGGTTAGTGCACCTAATTCATGCTCAGTGACACGTCCCCAAACTATGTGCGTGAGTGCGTGTGCGTGCGTGCGTGTGCGTGCGTGTGTGTGCGCGTGCATGTGTGTGCGTGCGCTTGCGTGCGTGTGTGCGTGTGGATGTGAGGGGGGTAGGAGAGGCTGTGCCATGTGAGGGGGGTAGGGGAGGCTGTGCCATGTGAGGGGGGTAGGGGAGGCTGTGCCATGTGAGGGGGGTAGGGGAGGCTGTGCCATGTGAGGGGGGTAGGGGAGGCTGTGCCATGTGAGGGGGGTAGGGGAGGCTGTGCCATGTGAGGGGGGTAGGGGAGGCTGTGCCATGTGAGGGGGATATGGGAGGCTGTGCCATGTGAGGGGGGTATGGGAGGCTGTGCCATGTGAGGGGGGTAGGAGAGGCTGTGCCATGTGAGGGGGGTAGGGGAGGCTGTGCCATGTGACGGGGGTAGGAGAGGCTGTGCCATGTGAGGGGGGTAGGGGAGGCTGTGCCATGTGAGGGGGTAGGGGAGGCTGTGCCATGTGAGGGGTAGGGGAGGCTGTGCCATGTGAGGGAGGTAGGAGAGGCTGTGCCATGTGAGGGGGGTAGGGGAGGCTGTGCCATGTGAGGGGGGTAGGGGAGGCTGTGCCATGTGAGGGGGGTAGGGGAGGCTGTGCCATGTGAGGGGGGTAGGGGAGGCTGTGCCATGTGAGGGGGGTAGGGGAGGCTGTGCCATGTGAGGGGGGTAGGGGAGGCTGTGCCATGTGAGGGGTGTAGGGGAGGCTGTGCCTTGTGAGGGGGGTAGGGGAGGCTGTGCCATGTGAGGGGGGTAGGGGAGGCTGTGCCTTGTGAGGGGGGTAGGGGAGGCTGTGCCATGTGAGGGGGGTAGGGGAGGCTGTGCCATGTGAGGGGGGTAGGGGAGGCTGTGCCATGTGAGGGGGGTAGGGGAGGCTCTGATGACTGGGCACACACCATTGGGCTGAGTTTTCATGTTGGGTAACTCCTTGTTCCTTAGGCAGGGGACTCCCAGCCATTCCGGCACCCAGGACTCCTCCGGGTACAAGTCCCGGCGCCAGGAGAACAGCTCCAGTGAATCGTACTCTCGCCGGTCCGGACACCACTACTCTCCAGCCCCTTCCTCGTCATCGTCCTCCTCCTCCTCACAGCACGAGAGCAGCCACAGACGCTACCACCGGTCCCAGCACCGCTCCTCCCCCACCTCGTCGTACCGCTCCCGCCACCGAAAGCCCCCTCCTCCGCCCGAGGAGCCCCCCGTGCACCGTTTCCCCGGGACCCCGCCTCTCCCACCCCCTCCACCTCCCCCGCCTCCGGACGACCTGCAGCCCGACCGCGATTACCGGCTCTCCCACCCTCCTCCCCCTCCTCCCCCATCCTCCTCCACCACAGTGCTGCTCCCTCCCCCGCCACCCACCGAGGGCTGGGAACCTCCCCCTCCCCCGCCGCCTCCCCCTCCGCCTGCCTCCTCCCCGCCCCCCTCGCCCGCCCGCTCCTGCTCGCCGCTCCCCGACGGCGTGCCGGAGAGCCTCCCGTTCACGCAGCACAGCAGCAGCCTGGACTCCCGCATCGAAGCCCTTCTGAAGGAGCAGCGCTCCAAGTTCTCCTTCCTGGCCTCTGACGAGGAGGAGGCCGAGGGGGGCGGGCAGGAGGTGGGGGCGGTGGAAGAGCTGGCGCCCTCGGCTCACGGCCCGTACACGCCTCCCCCGCCCGCCTGCTTCGAAGACGTGTCGCTGGAGGCCATGCTGCGGATGGGGGACGTCAGCAGGACGGCGAACGGGCAGGACAGGGTGAGTTGGGTGTCCGCGTGAGCTCGCCGGCGGACTGGTGACCCTAGTGGGGTCCACAGGCAGAAAAATGGCTGAAGCGGCAATTCACGCCCTTTATAATAATAATGACATTGGGTTGATGCAGAGGGGTCTACGGCGCTGAACGCCATTAATTTCAGCTTCAGGGACCTCCTGCTTCCTGACATACCTCCGTAGTGGGTGCCGGTAGCCACTCGGCTGGCAGGGTTCACATAATGGCTGCTTTTCAACGTCACATGGGCCAATAGGAAGCTGTGATGTCATCCGGTTCAGCTTCCTATTGGCCCATGTGACGCGGGAGCTTTAAACTTTTTAAAGGCCGGTTAGCTCAGCCGGAGCGGCTCCCGGCCCCTACTACGGAAGTATCGCCGGAAGCAGGGGGTCCCCGGAGCTGTAATTAATGGGGTCCCCGCAGCTGTAATTAATGGGGTCCCGCTCTGGGGACCCCCTGCTTCAATCTGGTAAAACATGCACAAATAACAGCTGGGATTACCTCTTCAAAAGCAACAAGCCCGCCCGGCCGCAGTGTGAGCATCGGCGCTGGCTGCGTTCCAGGCGTCCTGGGCGCTACTGAGGGGGGACGATATCCCACCGGCCGGGGGTTAGTGGGCTGTAAGGTGTCGTTTCAGTACAGGGGTCGGCGTCGGCGCAGCGAGAGGCCGCGGTATGACGGGTATTCTGTCCCAGAGCTGAGGGCGCATGCGGGCGGTGCCAGGGTCACTCCCTTCGAGGATGAAAGTGAACGAGTGGCGGTGACCCGATGAGTTCAACTTAGGACAGGGGCGGTAACTCCAGTCATCAAGAGCCACCAACAGGTCAGGTTTTCAGGATATCCCTGCTTCAGCACCGCTGGCACAATTAGTGGCTGTCGAAGACTGAGCCTCTGATTGAGCCAGCAGTGCTGAAGCAGAGACTGAGCCACCTGTGCTGAAGCAGGGACTGATTCAGTTTCCTCTGCTGAAGCAGGGGTATCCTGAAAACCTGACCTGTTGGTGGCCCTTGAGGACTGGAATTGCCTGTCCCTGGTATAGAGAGAGAGAGGCAGCGCTGCAGAATCCTGATCACTCGCATAATCCATCCCACGTTCGTCCCGCAGGCGCCGGGGGTGTCACCGGGGTGTCACCGGGGGCGTCCACCGGGGGCGTCACCGGGGCGCCCTCGGGGCTGTAAGGATGTTTGTTCCGTTTGTTGCAGTATTGCTGTGTTGTATGTTTGTTAAAGCCCTGAAATAACCACGGATCCGGAGCAAAAAAGAGCTTTGTAATCCTCCGACCCAGTTTGTGGCTTTGTCCATCACAAATGTGGCAGCTCCTGGGCAGGAGCGCGCCCGTGTTAGAGACCCCACTTTGCCTTAGCACTGAGGGAGGGCCCGGGAGTCGGGCTGGGGTTTAGCTGGGTTCAGATGCCGCCTGAACATTATTACGTTCACGTTTCCGTGAGTCGTCCAAATTTGAGCTTTTCAAGACCCCATCAGATATCTCTTGGGAGACTGGCTCACAGTGTTACGTGTCTCCGTGGCTTCACAGGCCTAAGCTTCTCTTGGGAGACTGGCTCACAGTGTTACGTGTCTCCGTGGCTTCACAAGCCGAAGCTTCTCTTGGGAGACTGGCTCACAGTGTTACGTGTCTTCGTGGCTTCACAAGCCTAAGCTTCTCTTGGGAGACTGGCTCACAGTGTCACGTCTCTCCGTGGCTTCACAAGCCGAAGCTTCTCTTGGGAGACTGGCTCACAGTGTCACGTCTCTCCGTGGCTTCACAAGCCGAAGCTTCTCTTGGGAGACTGGCTCACAGTGTTACGTGGCTCCGTGGCTTCACAAGCCGAAGCTTCTCTTGGGAGACTGGCTCACAGTGTTACGTCTCTCCGTGGCTTCACAAGCCGAAGCTTCTCTTGGGAGACTGGCTCACAGTGTTACGTCTCTCCGTGGCTTCACAAGCCGAAGCTTCTCTTGGGAGACTGGCTCACAGTGTTACGTGTCTCCGTGGCTTCACAAGCCTAAGCTTCTCTTGGGAGACTGGCTCACAGTGTTATGTCTCTCCGTGGCTTCACAAGCCGAAGCTTCTCTTGGGAGACTGGCTCACAGTGTTACGTCTCTCCGTGGCTTCACAAGCCGAAGCTTCTCTTGGGAGACTGGCTCACAGTGTTACGTGTCTCTGTGGCTTCACAGGCCTAAGCTTCTCTTGGGAGACTGGCTCACAGTGTTACGTGTCTCCGTGGCTTCACAGGCCTAAGCTTCTCTTGGGAGACTGGCTCACAGTGTTACGTGTCTCTGTGGCTTCACAGGCCTAAGCTTCTCTTGGGAGACTGGCTTACAGTGTTACGTGTCTCCGTGGCTTCACAGGCCTAAGCTTCTCTTGGGAGACTGGCTCACAGTGTTACGTGTCTCTGTGGCTTCACAAGCTTAAGCTTCTCTTGGGAGACTGGCTCACAGTGTCACGTCTCTCCGTGGCTTCACAGGCCTAAGTTTCTCTTGGGAAACTGGCTCACAGTGTCACGTCTCTCCGTGGCTTCACAAGCCTAAGCTTCTCTTTGGAGACTAGCTCACAGTGTTACGTGTCTCCGTGGCTTCACAAGCCTAAGCTTCTCTTGGGAGACTAGCTCACAGTGTTACGTCTCTGTGGCTTCACAAGCCTAAGCTTCTCTTGGGAGACTGGCTCACAGTGTCACGTGTCTCCGTGGCTTCACAAGCCTAAGCTTCTCTTGAGAGACAGGCTCACAGTGTTACGTGTCTCTGTGGCTTCACAAGCCTAAGCTTCTCTTGGGAGACTGGCTCACAGTGTTACGTGTCTCCGTGGCTTCACAAGCCTAAGCTTCTCTTGGGAGACTGGCTCACAGTGTTACGTGTCTCCGTGGCTTCACAAGCCTAAGCTTCTCTTGGGAGACTGGCTCACAGTGTTACGTGTCTCCGTGGCTTCACAAGCCTAAGCTTCTCTTGGGAGACTGGCTCACAGTGTTACGTGTCTCCGTGGCTTCACAAGCCTAAGCTTCTCTTGGGAGACTGGCTCACAGTGTTACGTCTCTCCGTGGCTTCACAAACCTAAGCTTCTCTTGGGAGACTGGCTCACAGTGTCACGTCTCTCCGTGGCTTCACAGGCCTAAGCTTCTCTTGGGAAACTGGCTCACAGTGTCACGTGTCTCCGTGGCTTCACAAGCCGAAGCTTCTCTTAGGAGACTAGCTCACAGTGTTACGTCTCTCCGTGGCTTCACAAGCCGAAGCTTCTCTTGGGAGACTAGCTCACAGTGTTACGTCTCTCCGTGGCTTCACAAGCCGAAGCTTCTCTTGGGAGACTAGCTCACAGTGTTACGTCTCTCCGTGGCTTCACACGCCGAAGATTCTCTTGGGATACTAGCTCACAGTGTTACGTGTCTCCGTGGCTTCACAAGCCGAAGCTTCTCTTGGGAGACTGGCTCAGTGTCACGTGTCTCTGTGGCTTCACAAGCCTAAGCTTCTCTTGGGAGACTGGCTCACAGTGTTACGTCTCTCCGTGGCTTCACAAGCCGAAGCTTCTCTTGGGAGACTGGCTCACAGTGTTACGTCTCTCCGTGGCTTCACAAGCCGAAGCTTCTCTTGGGAGACTGGCTCACAGTGTTACGTCTCTCCGTGGCCTCACAAGCCGAAGCTTCTCTTGGGAGACTGGCTCACAGTGTTATGTCTCTCCGTGGCTTCACAAGCCGAAGCTTCTCTTGGGAGACTGGCTCACAGTGTCACGTCTCTCCGTGGCTTCACAAGCCGAAGCTTCTCTTGGGAGACTGGCTCACAGTGTCACGTCTCTCCGTGGCTTCACAAGCCGAAGCTTCTCTTGGGAGACTGGCTCACAGTGTTACGTGTCTCCGTGGCTTCACAAGCCGAAGCTTCTCTTGGGAGACTGGCTCACAGTGTTACGTCTCTCCGTGGCTTCACAAGCCGAAGCTTCTCTTGGGAGACTGGCTCACAGTGTTACGTGTCTCAGTGGCTTCACAAGTTGAAGCTTCTCTTGGGAGACTAGCTCACAGTGTTACGTGTCTCCGTGGCTTCACAAGCCTAAGCTTCTCTTGGGAGACTGGCTCACAGTGTTACGTGTCTCCGTGGCTTCACAAGCCTAAGCTTCTCTTGGGAGTCTGGCTCACAGTGTTACGTCTCTCCGTGGCTTCACAAGCCGAAGCTTCTCTTGGGAGACTGGCTCACAGTGTTACGTGTCTCTGTGGCTTCACAAGCCTAAGCTTCTCTTGGGAGACTGGCTCACAGTGTTACGTGTCTCCTTGGCTTCACAAGCCTAAGCTTCTCTTGGGAGACTGGCTCACAGTGTTACGTGTCTCCGTGGCTTCACAAGCCTAAGCTTCTCTTGGGAGACTGGCTCACAGTGTTACGTGTCTCCGTCGCTTCACAGGCCTAAGCTTCTCTTGGGAGACTGGCTCACAGTGTTACGTGTCTCCGTGGCTTCACAAGCCGAAGCTTCTCTTGGGAGAGTGGCTCACAGTGTTACGTCTCTCAGTGGCTTTACAAGCCGAAGCTTCTCTTGGGAGACTGGCTCACAGTGTTACGTGTCTCTGTGGCTTCACAAGCCGAAGCTTCTCTTGGGAGACTGGCTCACAGTGTCACGTCTCTCCGTGGCTTCACAAGCCGAAGCTTCTCTTGGGAGACTGGCTTACAGTGTTACGTGTCTCCGTGGCTTCACAAGCCTAAGCTTCGCTTGGGAGACTAGCTCACAGTGCTACGTCTCTCCGTGGCTTCACAAGCCGAAGCTTCTCTTAGGAGACTGGCTTACAGTGTTACGTGTCTCCGTGGCTTCACAAGCCTAAGCTTCTCTTGGGAGACTAGCTCACAGTGCTACGTCTCTCCGTGGCTTCACAAGCCGAAGCTTCTCTTGGGAGACTGGCTCACAGTGTTACGTGTCTCCGTGGCTTCACAAGCCTAAGCTTCTCTTGGAGTCCGCCACTGGAAATGAGCGCTGTAGCCAAGATGTAAGACGTCCTTCTTTTCAGTTTGTTGAGTTGAAGCAGAGACCTCCATGTGGGTTAGAGGAAGAGTCTGGTCCCAGAAACCGCCGCGTGTGGGAAAGTTCCTGGCTTTTTCAGAAAAGAGACTTTCGAATAACTTCATTTTTTTGACCTGAGCCGAGGTCGCTAAACCCTGGAATATAGTTGGGGCCACCGAGCCCTCAAGTCTTCCTTGGTCAGTCCAGGTGGTTGAGGAGATGAGGCGTTTTGGGGTTTTTTCGCAAGCGAGGTTGGGTTCTAGACCATTGGCTTCCCAAAACATAAATGAACGGAATTTTATAGGCAGCTCGTTCCGAAAGGAAATTCTCAAGGGTTCTGGGAGCTATGTTTGTGTGTGTGTGTGTGTGTGTGTGTGTGTGTGTGTGTGTGTGTGGTGGGTCCATAGGAGCAGTTCTGGATGTTACATCTTTTACGGCTGGGGTGGACATGCCAAGCAATCAGCTGACTTGCCTGTGCCGCCTTGTAATGGGGGAATAAGGCCACGTAGAGAGCCCGGACCTCCTCCGTATCTCTCCTCATATATATTTGGGGACCTTTCATTGATGATATATAGCAGGGGAGGCCAACTCCTGGTCTAGGACGTTTGGCAGTGGCCAAAACGCCACCGGGATACATCACCGTGGGACATTTAAAGATGGTGCATCGGAGCAGTATGTGTAGGGACATTTAAACATGCAGTTATGGGGCGTGGCAGACCTGGCTGGTCAGGCGATCTGCCGCATACATCGCGGCGACATGTCCAGCGGTGAGCTACCCTGCGGCCAAGTATCCGGAGACAGAACGCAGGTGGCGTTTTGGTCATGGCAAAAAGTCCCATTCCAGCCACCTTCGGTCCTCAAGGGCCACGAACGGGTCAGGTTTTCAGGATATCCCTGCTTCAGCACTGGTTGACTGAGCTGTTGATTGAGCCACCTGTGCTGAAGCGGTGATATCCTGAAACCCGGACCTGCTGATGGCCCTGTAGGACTGGAGTTGGCCGCCGCTGATACAAAGGATATGGAGAGTGGGAGAGATTGCTGGACACAGCACCCCGAGGAGGAGAATAACTCCCCGGGAAGGTCCGTCCAATCCATGAGACGTTGCATTTGGAGCAGAGCGGGGGGGGGGGGGGGGTGGGGGGAGTTTAGGTGTTCCCGTTTGGCTTGGGTAACTCGCTTGGTGAAGGGAATCGTAGGAGAAACATTTTTGAACCGCCAGCAAATAACGAAAGCGTTTAAGGTTAATCGCATCTCTCTACGGAAGATCAATATATTGCTGTCATTTGAAAACCCCTCTTTTTTGGGGGAGGGGGGGACTGAACCCCTAAAGGGAGATGTGATGCCTGTGCGCGCCTTATTGTGACGTGTGATGCCTGTGCGGCGCCTTATTGTGACGTGTGATGCCTGTGCGGCGCCTTATTGTGACGTGTGATGCCTGTGCGCGCCTTATTGTGACGTGTGATGCCTGTGCGGCGCCTTATTGTGACGTGTGATGCCTGTGCGCGCCTTATTGTGACGTGTGATGCCTGTGCGCGCCTTATTGTGACGTGTGCTGCCTGTGCGGCGCCTTATTGTGATGTGTGATGCCTGTGCGCGCCTTATTGTGACGTGTGATGCCTGTGCGGCGCCTTATTGTGACGTGTGATGCCTGTGCGCGCCTTATTGTGACGTGTGCTGCCTGTGCGGCGCCTTATTGTGACGTGTGCTGCCTGTGCGTGCCTTATTGTGACGTGTGCTGCCTGTGCGGAGCCTTATTGTGACATGTGCTGCCTGTGCGCGCCTTATTGTGACGTGTGATGCCTGTGCGGCGCCTTATTGTGACGTGTGATGCCTGTGCGCGCCTTATTGTGACGTGTGCTGCCTGTGCGGCGCCTTATTGTGACGTGTGATGCCTGTGCGCGCCTTATTGTGACGTGTGATGCCTGTGCGCGCCTTATTGTGACGTGTGATGCCTGTGCGCGCCTTATTGTGACGTGTGATGTGACTGACGAGTTTGAACACTGACCGTTTTCCCCTCTCTCTCCCCTCCCCCCCCCCCCCAGCTATCATCAGGCGAGGACATGGAAATCTCAGATGACGAGGTCACCATAGATCTGTCCGGGGCCGGTGCTCCCCCCTACCCACTCCCGCCCGGGGTCAGCTTGGTCCCCTCCCAGGCCCTCCCGTCCCCTCTACTCCCCCTCCCCCACCGCCAGGCCACTTCCTACCAGCTCATGTCCTCCGTCGCTGCCCGGGTTCGGGTGGGGGACCTGTGCGCCCCCTCCTCCTCGTCCACTCCGCCTGACCCCTCCTCGTCCGCCTCGGCCCCTCACATCTACGACTTTGTCAACTCCATGGAGCTGGTGAGTCGGCTGGGGACGCAGTGGGGAGGGACCTCCATGTCCTTCCAGATGCAGACCCAGATGCTGAGCCGGCTGCAGCAGAGCAGGCAGGGGAAAGGGCAGCCCTACGAGGACCCCTACCCCCCGCCCCTTCTCCCCCACCCACTCCCGCCCCGGCACCACCAACAACACCCGCAGCAGCACCCCCCTCCCCTTATGTCCGAGCCTGTATACGGAGCCTACCCCCCTTACCCCACCCAGCAGCCACTGCTGCCCCTGAGGGAGTTCCCTAGGGCAGACCGAGGGATGGGACGGGGGGGACAGGAGCCCCCGGCTCCGGACTGGGCCCTGGAATTGGGAGGAGGGGGAGACCCCCACGCCTCCACGGTGGGCAGCGTGCTGTCAGCCCTGATCCAGGAGATGAAAAGCACAATGCAGAGAGACCTCAACAGGAAGATGGTGGAGAACGTGGCCTTCAGCGCGTTCGATGAGTGGTGGGAGTGCAAGGAGGAGAAGGCCAAGGTGAGGGGATGAGGAGGCCATGGGGAGGGGGTGGGGAGAAGGTGAGGGGGTGGGGAGGAGAAGGCCAAGGTGGGAAGGGGGAGGGGATGGGGAGGGCGAGGGAAGGGGTGGGGAGAAGGCCACGGTGAGATGGGGGGGGGGAGAAGGCCACGTGAGGAGGAGAGGGGTGGGGAGAAGGCCAAGGTGAGGAGGGGGGGAGAACGCCAAAGTGAGGGAGTGGGGAGGAGAAGGTTGAGGGGGTGGGGAGGAGTAGGCCACGTTGAGGGAGTGGGGAGGAGAAGACCACGTTGAGGGAGTGGGGAGGAGAATGCCACGTTGAGGGAGTGGGGAGGAGAAGGCGAAGGTGAGAGGGTGGGGAGAAGGTGAGGGGGTGGAGAGGAGAAGGCCATGGTGAAGATGGGGGAGGAGTAGGCCACGTTGAGGGAGTGGGGAGGAGAAGGCTACGTTGAGGGGGTGGGGAGGAGAAGGCCACGTTTAGGGGGTGGAGAGGAGAAGGCCACATTGAGGGGGTGGGGAGGAGAAGGCCACGTTGAGGGGGTGGGGAGGAGAAGGCCACGTTGAGGGGGTGGGGAGGAGAAGGCCACGTTGAGGGGGTGGGGAGGAGGCCACGTTGAGGGGGTGGGGAGGAGAAGGCCACGTTGAGGGGGTGGGGAGGAAAATGCCACGTTGAGGGGGTGGGGAGGAGAAGGCCACGTTGAGGGGGTTGGGGAGGAGAATGCCACGTTGAGGGGGTGGGGAGGAAAAGGCCACTTTGAGGGGGTGGGGAGGAGAAGGCCAAGGTGACGGGATGGGGGAGGAGAAAGTCGGGGTGGGGATAGATGGCCGAGTTGGGGGCGAGGAGAAGGAGGAGGAAAGCCGAGGTGAGAGGGTAGGGAGGAGAAAGTCGAGGTGAGAGGGTAGGGAGGAGAAGGTCATGGGTGAAAAGGGAGGATGGAAGAGAGGAGGAGGTGGTGAGGAGAGGGAGATGATCAGGGGGAGGCAAAAGTGAGTGACACCTCCCCCCCTTCCCTCCGCCCCCCCCCTCAACCACCCCCCCCCCTTCCAGCCGTTTCAGAACGTGTCCAAGCCGCCTCCTCGGAGGAGGACAAGGAGAAGACTCGGCCCAAGGAGCCCGGGCTGCTCTCGCTGGTGGACTGGGCCAAGAGTGGTGGGGCCGGGGGCCCGGAGGGCTTTGGGTTCGGTGCTGGGCTCAGGGGGGCTCTTCGACTCCCCTCCTTCAAGGTAAGACCCCGTTCTCCAGAAGACACCTCGTGTGGAGAGCGACGTTCTGCGGGACTGTAGTGAGAGGACGGGGGGGGGGGGGGGAGGGAGATAAGAATGCAACGCACCACAGGCACTATCTGGGGATGGGTAATGGAGCAACGCTCTGCGGGTCTGTAACAGAAAAGATTAACGCAGCGATGCTATGCAGGTCTGTGACAGAAGAGGTCAGTGGAGCAATGCTCTGCAAGTCTCCAGTAGGGAATAGGGAGGGGCGCGATGCTCTGCGGGTGTCCTGTAGGGAGCAGTGAGGGGCGCGATGCTCTGCGGGGTGTCCCTGTAGGGAGCAGTGAGGGGCGCGATGCTCTGCGGGTGTCCTGTAGGGAGCAGTGAGGGGCGCGCTGCTCTGTGGGTGTCCTGTAGGGAGCAGTGAGGGGCGCGATGCTCTGTGGGTCTCCCGTAGGGAGCAGTGAGGGGCGCGATGCTCTGCGGGTGTCCCATAGTGTGTGCATTTTCCCGCGCTCAGGTGAAGAGGAAGCAGCCTTCTGAGAGTGACGACGGAGAGCAGAAGAGACCGCGTCCCAACACACCGCCCGAGGAGGACGGTGAGTGACACGGAGACCCCCGATACCCAAAACACGCTACTCAGACATGTAACGGCTTCTTACCCGCCTGTAACATGCTGCGTGGGTCTTACATGCCTGTAACATGCTGCGTGGGTCTTACATGCGTGTAACATGCTGCGTGGGTCTTACATGCGTGTAATATGCTGCGTGGGTCTTACATGCGTGTAACATGCTGCGCGGGACTTACATGCGCCTAACATGCTGCGCGGGACTTACATGTGTGTAAAATGCTGCGCGGGACTTACATGCGTGTAACATGCTGCATGGGTCTTACATGCCTGTAACATGCTGCGTGGGTCTTACATGCCTGTAACATGCTGCGTGGGTCTTACATCCGTGTAACATGCTGCGCGGGACTTACATGCGTGTAACATGCTGCGTGGGTCTTACATGCGTGTAACATGCTGCGCGGGACTTACATGCGTGTAACATGCTGCGCGGGACTTACATGCGTGTAACATGCTGCGCGGGACTTACATGCGTGTAACATGCTGCGCGGGGACTTACATGCGTGTAACATGCTTGCGCGGGACTTACATGCGTGTAACATGCTGCGCGGGACTTACATGCGTGTAACATGCTGCGCGGGACTTACATGTGGGTCTAACAGTCGTCTTGCATTTGAAGCCACATTTGGGCCCGACATACAGCCAGCTAAGCGCCCGTCTCCCCCATGTAGAGAGAGAGAAGGAGTCCCAGTCGGACGCGCGCTCCGGGGTGAAGCCCCCGTCGCGAAGAGGGCGAGAGAGGGCGTCACAAGCGCAGGCGGCCGTTCCACCTGGACAGCGAGGGGGAGGAGGCGTCGGAGGACTCGGGCTCAGAGAAGGTGAGAACGCCAGGAACACGCACCTCTGGTCCTGGCGTGTGTGCGGGTGCAGCGTGACCCACTACATATGTGTACAGGTTGTGTGTCTGTGTGTGCACATAACAATTGTGTGTGTGTGGTGAGAGGTTGTGTCTTAAGTGTATTCCTGGAGTTTTGTGTGTGTGTACACAAAATAGCTTGGTGTTTCCTATATTTGTACATAGGGAGGTGTGTGTCCGCGTGTGTTTGTATCTCTTGTGTCCTGTGTGATCGGCATCATAATATCTGTGTGTAAAAGCCGCCTGTTCGTTGTGTGTAGGGAGGTGTTGTGTGTCAGTCCAGCTAGTGCATTGCAAGTGTGTTTTGCAATGCCTGATTGTAAGTGTCTCTGTGATCAGACCTCTGTGCCTGCGCGTCTGTGTGGGGGTCGGTGCCTGTGCGTCTGTGTGGGGGTCGGTGCCTGTGCGCCTGTGTGGGGGGTCGGTGCCTGCGCGCCTGTGTGGGGGGTCGGCGCCTGCGCGTCTGTGTGGGGGTCGGTGCCTGTGCGTCTGTGTGGGGGTCGGTGCCTGTGCGCCTGTGTGGGGGTCGGTGCCTGCACGCCTGTGTGGGGGTCGGCGCCTGCGCGCCTGTGTGGGGTCGGTGCCTGCGCGCCTGTGTGGGGGTCGGTGCCTGCGCGCCTGTGTGGGGGTCGGTCCCTGTGCGCCTGTGTGGGGGTCGGTGCCTGCGCGCCTGTGTGGGGTCGGTGCCTGCGCGCCTGTGTGGAGGTCGGTGCCTGCGCGTCTGTTGTGCGCACAAGCACCGACCCCACACAGGCACACAGGCACCGACCCCGCGCAGGCACCGACCCCCCACACAGACGCGCAGGCACCGACCCCCAACACAGGCACACAGGCACCGACCCCCACACAGACGCGCAGGCACCGACCTCCACACAGGCATCGACCCCACACAGGCACCGACCCTAACACAGACGCGCAGGCACCCGACCCCCACACAGGCGCACAAGCACCGACCCCACACAGGCCTGTGTGCCTTTGTGGTGTCGGTGCCTGTGCGCCTGTGTGGGGGTCGGTGCCTGTGCGGGTCGGTGCTTGTGCGCCTGTGGGGTCGGTCCCTGTGCGCCTGTGTGGGGGTCGGTCCTGTGCGCCTGTGTGGGGGTCGGTGCCTGCGCGTCTGTGTGGGGGTCGGTGCCTGCGCGTCTGTGTGGGGGTCGGTGCCTGTGCGCCTGTGTGGGGGTCGGTGCCCTGCGCGTCTGTGTGGGGTCGGTGCCTGCGCGTCTGTGTGGGGGTCGGTGCCTGCGCGCCTGTGTGGGGGTCGGTGCCTGCGCGTCTGTGTGGGGGTCGGTGCCTGCGCGTCTGTGTGGGGGTGGTCGGTCCCTGTGCGCCTGTGTGGGGGTCGGTGCCTGCGCGTCTGTGTGGGGGTCGGTCCCTGTGCGCCTGTGTGGGGGTCGGTGCCTGCGCGTCTGTGTGGGGGTCGGTGCCTGTGCGTCTGTGTGGGGGTCGGTGCTTGTGCGCCTGTGTGGGGTCGGTGCCTCTGCGTGTCGGTGCCTCTGTATCTGGCCTGTGTGTTGCTTGTTTGCCTGTGTTGTGTATGTTACAAAGTGTGTGTGCGTGCGCATGTGTGCGTGTGTGTGCGCCTGCGTTCTGCCCTCGCGTCTCTAAAGTGAACGTGTATTTATATTTTTCAGGATGAGGAAGAGATTGAAATCAGCGATAAGGACGAGGAGTCTGAAGGTAAAACCCTCTGACACATTGTAATGAGTTGTGGCTGCAGCAGGGGGTTTCTCTTCTCTGCCACACCCGATTTATCGGGGGGGCCTGTCTGCTTAACCCATGGACTGCCAGGAAAGCTGAGCTGCCTCCTGTGTGATAAACACGTGATCAGGGAGCTGGCTGCTGTGTAACCAGTAACACGTCGTGTGTGTGTGTGTGTGTGTGTTGTGTGTGTGTGTGTGTGTGTGTGTGTGTGTGTGTGTGTGTGTGTGTGTGTGTGTGTGTGTGTGTGTGTGTGTGTGTGTGTGTGTGTGTGTGTGTGTGTGTGTGTGTGTGTGTGTGTGTGTGTGTGTGTGTCCAGCGATGCTTCCCTGAGGAAAGTCCATGTAGTAAGTACTTGAAACTGGCTCAGTATAATAGAGTCCCAGTACTGATGAAACGCCTGCGCGGGACGCGGAACGCGGGAGGGTTTTCCCCTCGCTGCTTTATGTGCCAATAAAATACCCTTTTGTACTAGTATATAGCAGTCCGGTTATAATTTCACT
>NW_027455868.1:0-29323 GCF_040206685.1 Ascaphus truei
AAAGATATACGCGATTTCAGAATGTGTTCCTAGAACAGCTGCGAGCAACTTTTTTACTCAACGTTAACAACACATCTGAAGCTCAATATTTCTGGGCTGAAGCGGGGAGGATTAGACAGTGTGTGCACTGTAAAGGGGAAGTCTGTGGCATTAACAGGAAGGGAGAAAAAGTACTTTCTACCCATTTTTATGTTCAGCGGTAAAACTGAAGTTTCTATGGAACTACAACTCGGCTTGTGACTGTGGTTTTCCCGGTCACACAAAAATGCTGAAATTCGACTTATACAGTGTTTGTGCTTATTAACCTTGATGAATTCTCTCCTCTTGACGGTAGAATAGTGTGTAAAGCAAAGCACAATACATTGCTATGTGTAGAAGCAAAGATATACGCGATTTCAGAATGTGTTCCTAGAACAGCTGCGAGCAACTTTTTTACTCAACGTTAACAACACATCTGAAGCTCAATATTTCTGGGCTGAAGCGGGGAGGATTAGACACAGTGTGCACTGTAAAGGGGAAGTCTGTGGCATTAACAGGAAGGGAGAAAAAGTACTATCTACCCATTTTTATGTTCAGCGGTAAAACTGAAGTTTCTATGGAACTGCAACTCGGCTTGTGACTGTGGTTTTCCCGGTCACACAAAAATGCTGAAATTCGACTTATACAGTGTTTGTGCTTATTAACCTTGATGAATTCTCTCCTCTTGACGGTAGAATAGTGTGTAAAGCAAAGCACAATACATTGCTATGTGTAGAAGCAAAGATATACGCGATTTCAGAATGTGTTCCTAGAACAGCTGCGAGCAACTTTTTTACTCAACGTTAACAACACATCTGAAGCTCAATATTTCTGGGCAGAAGCGGGGAGGATTAGACACAGTGTGCACTGTAAAGGGGAAGTCTGTGGCATTAACAGGAAGGGAGAAAAAGTACTTTCTACCCATTTTTAGGTTCAGCGGTAAAACTGAAGTTTCTATGGAACTGCAGTTCGGCTTGTGACTCTGCTTTTCCCGGTCACACATAAATGCTGAAATTCGACTTATACAGTGTTTGTGCTTATTAACCTTGATGAATTCTCTCCTCTTGACGGTAGAATAGTGTGTTAAGCAAAGCACAATACATTGCTATGTGTAGAAGCAAAGATATTCGCGATTTCAGAATGTGTTCCTAGAACAGCTGCGAGCAACTTTTTTACTCAACGTTAACAACACATCTGAAGCTCAATATTTCTGGGCTGAAGCGGGGAGGATTAGACACAGTGTGCACTGTAAAGGGGAAGTCTGTGGCATTAACAGGAAGGGAGAAAAAGTACTATCTACCCATTTTTATGTTCAGCGGTAAAACTGAAGTTTCTATGGAACTGCAACTCGGCTTGTGACTGTGGTTTTCCCGGTCACACAAAAATGCTGAAATTCGACTTATACAGTGTTTGTGCTTATTAACCTTGATGAATTCTCTCCTCTTGACGGTAGAATAGTGTGTAAAGCAAAGCACAATACATTGCTATGTGTAGAAGCAAAGATATACGCGATTTCAGAATGTGTTCCTAGAACAGCTGCGAGCAACTTTTTTACTCAACGTTAACAACACATCTGAAGCTCAATATTTCTGGGCTGAAGCGGGGAGGATTAGACAGTGTGTGCACTGTAAAGGGGAAGTCTGTGGCATTAACAGGAAGGGAGAAAAAGTACTTTCTACCCATTTTTATGTTCAGCGGTAAAACTGAAGTTTCTATGGAACTACAACTCGGCTTGTGACTGTGGTTTTCCCGGTCACACAAAAATGCTGAAATTCGACTTATACAGTGTTTGTGCTTATTAACCTTGATGAATTCTCTCCTCTTGACGTTAGAATAGTGTGTAAAGCAAAGCACAATACATTGCTATGTGTAGAAGCAAAGATATACGCGATTTCAGAATGTGTTCCTAGAACAGCTGCGAGCAACTTTTTTACTCAACGTTAACAACACATCTGAAGCTTAATATTTCTGGGCAGAAGCGGGGAGGATTAGACACAGTGTGCACTGTAAAGGGGAAGTCTGTGGCATTAACAGGAAGGGAGAAAAAGTACTTTCTACCCATTTTTAGGTTCAGCGGTAAAACTGACGTTTCTATGGAACTGCAGCTCGGCTTGTGACTGTGGTTTTCCCGGTCACACAAAAATGCTGAAATTCGACTTATACAGTGTTTGTGCTTATTAACCTTGATGAATTCTCTCCTCTTGACGGTAGAATAGCGTGTAAAGCAAAGCACAATACATTGCTATGTGTAGAAGCAAAGATATACGCGATTTCAGAATGTGTTCCTAGAACAGCTGCGAGCAACTTTTTTACTCAACGTTAACAACACATCTGAAGCTCAATATTTCTGGGCTGAAGCGGGGAGGATTAGACACAGTGTGCACTGTAAAGGGGAAGTCTGTGGCATTAACAGGAAGGGAGAAAAAGTACTTTCTACCCATTTTTATGTTCAGCGGTAAAACTGAAGTTTCTATGGAACTGCAGATCGTCTTGTGACTGTGGTTTTCCCGGTCACACTAAAATGCTGAAATTCGACTTATACAGTGTTTGTGCTTATTAACCTTGATGAATTCTCTCCTCTTGACGGTAGAATAGTGTGTAAAGCAAAGCACAATACATTGCTATGTGTAGAAGCAAAGATATACGCGATTTCAGAATGTGTTCCTAGAACAGCTGCGAGCAACTTTTTTACTCAACGTTAACAACACATCTGAAGCTCAATATTTCTGGGCTGAAGCGGGGAGGATTAGACACAGTGTGCACTGTAAAGGGGAAGTCTGTGGCATTAACAGGAAGGGAGAAAAAGTACTATCTACCCATTTTTATGTTCAGCGGTAAAACTGAAGTTTCTATGGAACTGCAACTCGGCTTGTGACTGTGGTTTTCCCGGTCACACAAAAATGCTGAAATTCGACTTATACAGTGTTTTTGCTTATTAAACTTGATAAATTCTCTCTTCTTGACTGTAGAATAGTGTGTAAAGCAAAGCACAATACATTCCTATGTGTAGAAGCAAAGATATACGCGATTTCACAATGTGTTCCTAGAACAGCTGTGAGCAACTTTTTTACACCACGTTAACAACACATTTGAAGCTCAATATTTCATGGGCTGAAGCGGGGAAGATAGAAAACGTGTGCCCTGTAAAGGCGAAGTCTGTGGCATTAACAGGAAGGGAGAAAAAGTACTTTCTACCCATTTTTAGGTTCAGCGGTAAAACGGCAAGTTTCTATGGAACTGCATCTCGGCTTGTGACTGTGGTTTTCCCGGTCACACAAAAATGCTGAAATTCGACTTATACAGTGTTTTTGCTTATTAAACTTGATGAATTCTCTCCTCTTGACTGTAGAATAGTGTGTAAAGCAAAGCACAATACATTTCTATGTGTAGAAGCAAAGATATACGCGATTTTACAATGTGTTCCCAAAACATCTGTGAGCAACTTTTTTACACAACGTTAACAACACATTTGAAGCTCAATATTTCATGGGCTGAAGCGGGGAAGATAGAAAACGTGTGCCCTGTAAAGGCGAAGTCTGTGGCATTAACAGGAAGGGAGAAAAAGTACTTTCTACCCATTTTTAGGTTCAGCGGTAAAATGGCAAGTTTCTATGGAACTGCATCTCGGCTTGTGACTGTGGTTTTCCCGGTCACACAAAAATGCTGAAATTCGACTTATACAGTGTTTTTGCTTATGAAACTTGATGAATTCTCTCCTCTTGACTGTAGAATAGTGTGTAAAGCAAAGCACAATACATTCCTATGTGTAGAAGCAAAGATATACGCGATTTCACAATGTGTTCCTAGAACAGCTGTGAGCAACTTTTTTACACAAAGTTAACAACACATTTGAAGCTCAATATTTCATGGGCTGAAGCGGGGAAGATAGAAAACGTGTGCCCTGTAAAGGCGAAGTCTGTGGCATTAACAGGAAGGGAGAAAAAGTACTTTCTACCCATTTTTAGGTTCAGCGGTAAAACTGAAGTTTCTATGGAACTGCAGTTCGGCTTGTGACTCTGCTTTTCCCGGTCACACATAAATGCTGAAATTCGACTTATACAGTGTTTGTGCTTATTAACCTTGATGAATTCTCTCCTCTTGACGGTAGAATAGTGTGTTAAGCAAAGCACAATACATTGCTATGTGTAGAAGCAAAGATATTCGCGATTTCAGAATGTGTTCCTAGAACAGCTGCGAGCAACTTTTTTACTCAACGTTAACAACACATCTGAAGCTCAATATTTCTGGGCTGAAGCGGGGAGGATTAGACACAGTGTGCACTGTAAAGGGGAAGTCTGTGGCATTAACAGGAAGGGAGAAAAAGTACTATCTACCCATTTTTATGTTCAGCGGTAAAACTGAAGTTTCTATGGAACTGCAACTCGGCTTGTGACTGTGGTTTTCCCGGTCACACAAAAATGCTGAAATTCGACTTATACAGTGTTTGTGCTTATTAACCTTGATGAATTCTCTCCTCTTGACGGTAGAATAGTGTGTAAAGCAAAGCACAATACATTGCTATGTGTAGAAGCAAAGATATACGCGATTTCAGAATGTGTTCCTAGAACAGCTGCGAGCAACTTTTTTACTCAACGTTAACAACACATCTGAAGCTCAATATTTCTGGGCTGAAGCGGGGAGGATTAGACAGTGTGTGCACTGTAAAGGGGAAGTCTGTGGCATTAACAGGAAGGGAGAAAAAGTACTTTCTACCCATTTTTATGTTCAGCGGTAAAACTGAAGTTTCTATGGAACTACAACTCGGCTTGTGACTGTGGTTTTCCCGGTCACACAAAAATGCTGAAATTCGACTTATACAGTGTTTGTGCTTATTAACCTTGATGAATTCTCTCCTCTTGACGGTAGAATAGTGTGTAAAGCAAAGCACAATACATTGCTATGTGTAGAAGCAAAGATATACGCGATTTCAGAATGTGTTCCTAGAACAGCTGCGAGCAACTTTTTTACTCAACGTTAACAACACATCTGAAGCTCAATATTTCTGGGCAGAAGCGGGGAGGATTAGACACAGTGTGCACTGTAAAGGGGAAGTCTGTGGCATTAACAGGAAGGGAGAAAAAGTACTTTCTACCCATTTTTAGGTTCAGCGGTAAAATGGCAAGTTTCTATGGAACTGCATCTCGGCTTGTGACTGTGGTTTTCCCGGTCACACAAAAATGCTGAAATTCGACTTATACAGTGTTTTTGCTTATGAAACTTGATGAATTCTCTCCTCTTGACTGTAGAATAGTGTGTAAAGCAAAGCACAATACATTCCTATGTGTAGAAGCAAAGATATACGCGATTTCACAATGTGTTCCTAGAACAGCTGTGAGCAACTTTTTTACACAAAGTTAACAACACATTTGAAGCTCAATATTTCATGGGCTGAAGCGGGGAAGATAGAAAACGTGTGCCCTGTAAAGGCGAAGTCTGTGGCATTAACAGGAAGGGAGAAAAAGTACTTTCTACCCATTTTTAGGTTCAGCGGTAAAATGGCAAGTTTCTATGGAACTGCATCTCGGCTTGTGACTGTGGTTTTCCCGGTCACACAAAAATGCTGAAATTCGACTTATACAGTGTTTTTGCTTATTAAACTTGATGATTTCTCTCCTCTTGACTGTAGAATAGTGTGTAAAGCAAAGCACAATACATTCCTATGTGTTGAAGCAAAGATATACGCGATTTCACAATGTGTTCCTAGAACAGCTGTGAGCAACTTTTTTACTCAACGTTAACAACACATCTGAAGCTCAATATTTCTGGGCTGAAGCGGGGAGGATTAGACAGTGTGTGCACTGTAAAGGGGAAGTCTGTGGCATTAACAGGAAGGGAGAAAAAGTACTTTCTACCCATTTTTATGTTCAGCGGTAAAACTGAAGTTTCTATGGAACTACAACTCGGCTTGTGACTGTGGTTTTCCCGGTCACACAAAAATGCTGAAATTCGACTTATACAGTGTTTGTGCTTATTAACCTTGATGAATTCTCTCCTCTTGACGGTAGAATAGTGTGTAAAGCAAAGCACAATACATTGCTATGTGTAGAAGCAAAGATATACGCGATTTCAGAATGTGTTCCTAGAACAGCTGCGAGCAACTTTTTTACTCAACGTTAACAACACATCTGAAGCTCAATATTTCTGGGCAGAAGCGGGGAGGATTAGACACAGTGTGCACTGTAAAGGGGAAGTCTGTGGCATTAACAGGAAGGGAGAAAAAGTACTTTCTACCCATTTTTAGGTTCAGCGGTAAAACTGAAGTTTCTATGGAACTGCAGTTCGGCTTGTGACTCTGCTTTTCCCGGTCACACATAAATGCTGAAATTCGACTTATACAGTGTTTGTGCTTATTAACCTTGATGAATTCTCTCCTCTTGACGGTAGAATAGTGTGTTAAGCAAAGCACAATACATTGCTATGTGTAGAAGCAAAGATATTCGCGATTTCAGAATGTGTTCCTAGAACAGCTGCGAGCAACTTTTTTACTCAACGTTAACAACACATCTGAAGCTCAATATTTCTGGGCAGAAGCGGGGAGGATTAGACACAGTGTGCACTGTAAAGGGGAAGTCTGTGGCATTAACAGGAAGGGAGAAAAAGTACTTTCTACCCATTTTTAGGTTCAGCGGTAAAACTGAAGTTTCTATGGAACTGCAGTTCGGCTTGTGACTCTGCTTTTCCCGGTCACACATAAATGCTGAAATTCGACTTATACAGTGTTTGTGCTTATTAACCTTGATGAATTCTCTCCTCTTGACGGTAGAATAGTGTGTTAAGCAAAGCACAATACATTGCTATGTGTAGAAGCAAAGATATTCGCGATTTCAGAATGTGTTCCTAGAACAGCTGCGAGCAACTTTTTTACTCAACGTTAACAACACATCTGAAGCTCAATATTTCTGGGCTGAAGCGGGGAGGATTAGACACAGTGTGCACTGTAAAGGGGAAGTCTGTGGCATTAACAGGAAGGGAGAAAAAGTACTTTCTACCCATTTTATGTTCAGCGGTAAAACTGAAGTTTCTATGGAACTGCAACTCGTCTTGTGACTGTGGATTCCCGGTCACACAAAAATGCTGAAATTCGACTTATACAGTGTTTGTGCTTATTAACCTTGATGAATTCTCTCCTCTTGACGGTAGAATAGTGTGTAAAGCAAAGCACAATACATTGCTATGTGTAGAAGCAAAGATATACGCGATTTCAGAATGTGTTCATAGAACAGCTGCGAGCAACTTTTTTACTCAACGTTAACAACACATCTGAAGCTCAATATTTCTGGGCTGAAGCGGGTAGGATTAGACACAGTGTGCACTGTAAAGGGGAAGTCTGTGGCATTAACAGGAAGGGAGAAAAAGTACTTTCTACCCATTTTTATGTTCAGCGGTAAAACTGAAGTTTCTATGGAACTGCAACTCGGCTTGTGACTGTTGATTCCCGGTCACACAAAAATGCTGAAATTCGACTTATACAGTGTTTGTGCTTATTAACCTTGATGAATTCTCTCCTCTTGACGGTAGAATAGTGTGTAAAGCAAAGCACAATACATTGCTATGTGTAGAAGCAAAGATATACGCGATTTCAGAATGTGTTCCTAGAACAGCTGCGAGCAACTTTTTTACTCAACGTTAACAACACATCTGAAGCTCAATATTTCTGGGCAGAAGCGGGGAGGATTAGACACAGTGTGCACTGTAAAGGGGAAGTCTGTGGCATTAACAGGAAGGGAGAAAAAGTACTTTCTACCCATTTTTAGGTTCAGCGGTAAAACTGACGTTTCTATGGAACTGCAGCTCGGCTTGTGACTGTGGTTTTCCCGGTCACACAAAAATGCTGAAATTCGACTTATACAGTGTTTGTGCTTATTAACCTTGATGAATTCTCTCCTCTTGACGGTAGAATAGCGTGTAAAGCAAAGCACAATACATTGCTATGTGTAGAAGCAAAGATATACGCGATTTCAGAATGTGTTCCTAGAACAGCTGCGAGCAACTTTTTTACTCAACGTTAACAACACATCTGAAGCTCAATATTTCTGGGCTGAAGCGGGGAGGATTAGACACAGTGTGCACTGTAAAGGGGAAGTCTGTGGCATTAACAGGAAGGGAGAAAAAGTACTTTCTACCCATTTTTATGTTCAGCGGTAAAACTGAAGTTTCTATGGAACTGCAGATCGTCTTGTGACTGTGGTTTTCCCGGTCACACTAAAATGCTGAAATTCGACTTATACAGTGTTTGTGCTTATTAACCTTGATGAATTCTCTCCTCTTGACGGTAGAATAGTGTGTAAAGCAAAGCACAATACATTGCTATGTGTAGAAGCAAAGATATACGCGATTTCAGAATGTGTTCCTAGAACAGCTGCGAGCAACTTTTTTACTCAACGTTAACAACACATCTGAAGCTCAATATTTCTGGGCTGAAGCGGGGAGGATTAGACAGTGTGCACTGTAAAGGGGAAGTCTGTGGCATTAACAGGATGGGAGAAAAAGTACTTTCTACCCATTTTTAGGTTCAGCGGTAAAACTGAAGTTTCTATGGAACTGCAGATCGGCTTGTGACGGTGGTTTTCCCGGTCACACAAAAATTCTGAAATTCGACTTATACAGTGTTTGTGCTTATTAACCTTGATGAATTCTCTCCTCTTGACGGTAGAATAGTGTGTAAAGCAAAGCACAATACATTGCTATGTGTAGAAGCAAAGATATACGCGATTTCAGAATGTGTTCCTAGAACAGCTGCGAGCAACTTTTTTACTCAACGTTAACAACACATCTGAAGCTCAATATTTCTGGGCTGAAGCGGGGAGGATTAGACACAGTGTGTACTGTAAAGGGGAAGTCTGTGGCATTAACAGGAAGGGAGAAAAAGTACTTTCTACCCATTTTTAGGTTCAGCGGTAAAACTGAAGTTTCTATGGAACTGCAGTTCGGCTTGTGACTCTGCTTTTCCCGGTCACACATAAATGCTGAAATTCGACTTATACAGTGTTTGTGCTTATTAACCTTGATGAATTCTCTCCTCTTGACGGTAGAATAGTGTGTTAAGCAAAGCACAATACATTGCTATGTGTAGAAGCAAAGATATTCGCGATTTCAGAATGTGTTCCTAGAACAGCTGCGAGCAACTTTTTTACTCAACGTTAACAACACATCTGAAGCTCAATATTTCTGGGCTGAAGCGGGGAGGATTAGACACAGTGTGCACTGTAAAGGGGAAGTCTGTGGCATTAACAGGAAGGGAGAAAAAGTACTATCTACCCATTTTTATGTTCAGCGGTAAAAATGAAGTTTCTATGGAACTGCAACTCGGCTTGTGACTGTGGTTTTCCCGGTCACACAAAAATGCTGAAATTCGACTTATACAGTGTTTGTGCTTATTAACCTTGATGAATTCTCTCCTCTTGACTGTAGAATAGTGTGTAAAGCAAAGCACAATACATTCCTATGTGTAGAAGCAAAGATATACGCGATTTCACAATGTGTTCCTAGAACAGCTGTGAGCAACTTTTTTACACAAAGTTAACAACACATTTGAAGCTCAATATTTCATGGGCTGAAGCGGGGAAGATAGAAAACGTGTGCCCTGTAAAGGCGAAGTCTGTGGCATTAACAGGAAGGGAGAAAAAGTACTTTCTACCCATTTTTAGGTTCAGCGGTAAAATGGCAAGTTTCTATGGAACTGCATCTCGGCTTGTGACTGTGGTTTTCCCGGTCACACAAAAATGCTGAAATTCGACTTATACAGTGTTTTTGCTTATTAAACTTGATGATTTCTCTCCTCTTGACTGTAGAATAGTGTGTAAAGCAAAGCACAATACATTCCTATGTGTTGAAGCAAAGATATACGCGATTTCACAATGTGTTCCTAGAACAGCTGTGAGCAACTTTTTTACTCAACGTTAACAACACATCTGAAGCTCAATATTTCTGGGCTGAAGCGGGGAGGATTAGACAGTGTGTGCACTGTAAAGGGGAAGTCTGTGGCATTAACAGGAAGGGAGAAAAAGTACTTTCTACCCATTTTTATGTTCAGCGGTAAAACTGAAGTTTCTATGGAACTACAACTCGGCTTGTGACTGTGGTTTTCCCGGTCACACAAAAATGCTGAAATTCGACTTATACAGTGTTTGTGCTTATTAACCTTGATGAATTCTCTCCTCTTGACGGTAGAATAGTGTGTAAAGCAAAGCACAATACATTGCTATGTGTAGAAGCAAAGATATACGCGATTTCAGAATGTGTTCCTAGAACAGCTGCGAGCAACTTTTTTACTCAACGTTAACAACACATCTGAAGCTCAATATTTCTGGGCAGAAGCGGGGAGGATTAGACACAGTGTGCACTGTAAAGGGGAAGTCTGTGGCATTAACAGGAAGGGAGAAAAAGTACTTTCTACCCATTTTTAGGTTCAGCGGTAAAACTGAAGTTTCTATGGAACTGCAGTTCGGCTTGTGACTCTGCTTTTCCCGGTCACACATAAATGCTGAAATTCGACTTATACAGTGTTTGTGCTTATTAACCTTGATGAATTCTCTCCTCTTGACGGTAGAATAGTGTGTTAAGCAAAGCACAATACATTGCTATGTGTAGAAGCAAAGATATTCGCGATTTCAGAATGTGTTCCTAGAACAGCTGCGAGCAACTTTTTTACTCAACGTTAACAACACATCTGAAGCTCAATATTTCTGGGCTGAAGCGGGGAGGATTAGACACAGTGTGCACTGTAAAGGGGAAGTCTGTGGCATTAACAGGAAGGGAGAAAAAGTACTATCTACCCATTTTTATGTTCAGCGGTAAAACTGAAGTTTCTATGGAACTGCAACTCGGCTTGTGACTGTGGTTTTCCCGGTCACACAAAAATGCTGAAATTCGACTTATACAGTGTTTGTGCTTATTAACCTTGATGAATTCTCTCCTCTTGACGGTAGAATAGTGTGTAAAGCAAAGCACAATACATTGCTATGTGTAGAAGCAAAGATATACGCGATTTCAGAATGTGTTCCTAGAACAGCTGCGAGCAACTTTTTTACTCAACGTTAACAACACATCTGAAGCTCAATATTTCTGGGCTGAAGCGGGGAGGATTAGACAGTGTGTGCACTGTAAAGGGGAAGTCTGTGGCATTAACAGGAAGGGAGAAAAAGTACTTTCTACCCATTTTTATGTTCAGCGGTAAAACTGAAGTTTCTATGGAACTACAACTCGGCTTGTGACTGTGGTTTTCCCGGTCACACAAAAATGCTGAAATTCGACTTATACAGTGTTTGTGCTTATTAACCTTGATGAATTCTCTCCTCTTGTCGGTAGAATAGTGTGTAAAGCAAAGCACAATACATTGCTATGTGTAGAAGCAAAGATATACGCGATTTCAGAATGTGTTCCTAGAACAGCTGCGAGCAACTTTTTTACTCAACGTTAACAACACATCTGAAGCTCAATATTTCTGGGCAGAAGCGGGGAGGATTAGACACAGTGTGCACTGTAAAGGGGAAGTCTGTGGCATTAACAGGAAGGGAGAAAAAGTACTTTCTACCCATTTTTAGGTTCAGCGGTAAAACTGACGTTTCTATGGAACTGCAGCTCGGCTTGTGACTGTGGTTTTCCCGGTCACACAAAAATGCTGAAATTCGACTTATACAGTGTTTGTGCTTATTAACCTTGATGAATTCTCTCCTCTTGACGGTAGAATAGCGTGTAAAGCAAAGCACAATACATTGCTATGTGTAGAAGCAAAGATATACGCGATTTCAGAATGTGTTCCTAGAACAGCTGCGAGCAACTTTTTTACTCAACGTTAACAACACATCTGAAGCTCAATATTTCTGGGCTGAAGCGGGGAGGATTAGACACAGTGTGCACTGTAAAGGGGAAGTCTGTGGCATTAACAGGAAGGGAGAAAAAGTACTTTCTACCCATTTTTATGTTCAGCGGTAAAACTGAAGTTTCTATGGAACTGCAGATCGTCTTGTGACTGTGGTTTTCCCGGTCACACTAAAATGCTGAAATTCGACTTATACAGTGTTTGTGCTTACTGTATTAACCTTGATGAATTCTCTCCTCTTGACGGTAGAATAGTGTGTAAAGCAAAGCACAATACATTGCTATGTGTAGAAGCAAAGATATACGCGATTTCAGAATGTGTTCCTAGAACAGCTGCGAGCAACTTTTTTACTCAACGTTAACAACACATCTGAAGCTCAATATTTCTGGGCTGAAGCGGGGAGGATTAGACAGTGTGCACTGTAAAGGGGAAGTCTGTGGCATTAACAGGATGGGAGAAAAAGTACTTTCTACCCATTTTTAGGTTCAGCGGTAAAACTGAAGTTTCTATGGAACTGCAGATCGGCTTGTGACGGTGGTTTTCCCGGTCACACAAAAATTCTGAAATTCGACTTATACAGTGTTTGTGCTTATTAACCTTGATGAATTCTCTCCTCTTGACGGTAGAATAGTGTGTAAAGCAAAGCACAATACATTGCTATGTGTAGAAGCAAAGATATACGCGATTTCAGAATGTGTTCCTAGAACAGCTGCGAGCAACTTTTTTACTCAACGTTAACAACACATCTGAAGCTCAATATTTCTGGGCAGAAGCGGGGAGGATTAGACACAGTGTGCACTGTAAAGGGGAAGTCTGTGGCATTAACAGGAAGGGAGAAAAAGTACTTTCTACCCATTTTTAGGTTCAGCGGTAAAACTGACGTTTCTATGGAACTGCAGCTCGGCTTGTGACTGTGGTTTTCCCGGTCACACAAAAATGCTGAAATTCGACTTATACAGTGTTTGTGCTTATTAACCTTGATGAATTCTCTCCTCTTGACGGTAGAATAGCGTGTAAAGCAAAGCACAATACATTGCTATGTGTAGAAGCAAAGATATACGCGATTTCAGAATGTGTTCCTAGAACAGCTGCGAGCAACTTTTTTACTCAACGTTAACAACACATCTGAAGCTCAATATTTCTGGGCTGAAGCGGGGAGGATTAGACACAGTGTGCACTGTAAAGGGGAAGTCTGTGGCATTAACAGGAAGGGAGAAAAAGTACTTTCTACCCATTTTTATGTTCAGCGGTAAAACTGAAGTTTCTATGGAACTGCAGATCGTCTTGTGACTGTGGTTTTCCCGGTCACACTAAAATGCTGAAATTCGACTTATACAGTGTTTGTGCTTATTAACCTTGATGAATTCTCTCCTCTTGACGGTAGAATAGTGTGTAAAGCAAAGCACAATACATTGCTATGTGTAGAAGCAAAGATATACGCGATTTCAGAATGTGTTCCTAGAACAGCTGCGAGCAACTTTTTTACTCAACGTTAACAACACATCTGAAGCTCAATATTTCTGGGCTGAAGCGGGGAGGATTAGACAGTGTGCACTGTAAAGGGGAAGTCTGTGGCATTAACAGGATGGGAGAAAAAGTACTTTCTACCCATTTTTAGGTTCAGCGGTAAAACTGAAGTTTCTATGGAACTGCAGATCGGCTTGTGACGGTGGTTTTCCCGGTCACACAAAAATTCTGAAATTCGACTTATACAGTGTTTGTGCTTATTAACCTTGATGAATTCTCTCCTCTTGACGGTAGAATAGTGTGTAAAGCAAAGCACAATACATTGCTATGTGTAGAAGCAAAGATATACGCGATTTCAGAATGTGTTCCTAGAACAGCTGCGAGCAACTTTTTTACTCAACGTTAACAACACATCTGAAGCTCAATATTTCTGGGCTGAAGCGGGGAGGATTAGACACAGTGTGTACTGTAAAGGGGAAGTCTGTGGCATTAACAGGAAGGGAGAAAAAGTACTTTCTACCCATTTTTAGGTTCAGCGGTAAAACTGAAGTTTCTATGGAACTGCAGTTCGGCTTGTGACTCTGCTTTTCCCGGTCACACATAAATGCTGAAATTCGACTTATACAGTGTTTGTGCTTATTAACCTTGATGAATTCTCTCCTCTTGACGGTAGAATAGTGTGTTAAGCAAAGCACAATACATTGCTATGTGTAGAAGCAAAGATATTCGCGATTTCAGAATGTGTTCCTAGAACAGCTGCGAGCAACTTTTTTACTCAACGTTAACAACACATCTGAAGCTCAATATTTCTGGGCTGAAGCGGGGAGGATTAGACACAGTGTGCACTGTAAAGGGGAAGTCTGTGGCATTAACAGGAAGGGAGAAAAAGTACTATCTACCCATTTTTATGTTCAGCGGTAAAAATGAAGTTTCTATGGAACTGCAACTCGGCTTGTGACTGTGGTTTTCCCGGTCACACAAAAATGCTGAAATTCGACTTATACAGTGTTTGTGCTTATTAACCTTGATGAATTCTCTCCTCTTGACTGTAGAATAGTGTGTAAAGCAAAGCACAATACATTCCTATGTGTAGAAGCAAAGATATACGCGATTTCACAATGTGTTCCTAGAACAGCTGTGAGCAACTTTTTTACACAAAGTTAACAACACATTTGAAGCTCAATATTTCATGGGCTGAAGCGGGGAAGATAGAAAACGTGTGCCCTGTAAAGGCGAAGTCTGTGGCATTAACAGGAAGGGAGAAAAAGTACTTTCTACCCATTTTTAGGTTCAGCGGTAAAATGGCAAGTTTCTATGGAACTGCATCTCGGCTTGTGACTGTGGTTTTCCCGGTCACACAAAAATGCTGAAATTCGACTTATACAGTGTTTTTGCTTATTAAACTTGATGATTTCTCTCCTCTTGACTGTAGAATAGTGTGTAAAGCAAAGCACAATACATTCCTATGTGTTGAAGCAAAGATATACGCGATTTCACAATGTGTTCCTAGAACAGCTGTGAGCAACTTTTTTACTCAACGTTAACAACACATCTGAAGCTCAATATTTCTGGGCTGAAGCGGGGAGGATTAGACAGTGTGTGCACTGTAAAGGGGAAGTCTGTGGCATTAACAGGAAGGGAGAAAAAGTACTTTCTACCCATTTTTATGTTCAGCGGTAAAACTGAAGTTTCTATGGAACTACAACTCGGCTTGTGACTGTGGTTTTCCCGGTCACACAAAAATGCTGAAATTCGACTTATACAGTGTTTGTGCTTATTAACCTTGATGAATTCTCTCCTCTTGACGGTAGAATAGTGTGTAAAGCAAAGCACAATACATTGCTATGTGTAGAAGCAAAGATATACGCGATTTCAGAATGTGTTCCTAGAACAGCTGCGAGCAACTTTTTTACTCAACGTTAACAACACATCTGAAGCTCAATATTTCTGGGCAGAAGCGGGGAGGATTAGACACAGTGTGCACTGTAAAGGGGAAGTCTGTGGCATTAACAGGAAGGGAGAAAAAGTACTTTCTACCCATTTTTAGGTTCAGCGGTAAAACTGAAGTTTCTATGGAACTGCAGTTCGGCTTGTGACTCTGCTTTTCCCGGTCACACATAAATGCTGAAATTCGACTTATACAGTGTTTGTGCTTATTAACCTTGATGAATTCTCTCCTCTTGACGGTAGAATAGTGTGTTAAGCAAAGCACAATACATTGCTATGTGTAGAAGCAAAGATATTCGCGATTTCAGAATGTGTTCCTAGAACAGCTGCGAGCAACTTTTTTACTCAACGTTAACAACACATCTGAAGCTCAATATTTCTGGGCTGAAGCGGGGAGGATTAGACACAGTGTGCACTGTAAAGGGGAAGTCTGTGGCATTAACAGGAAGGGAGAAAAAGTACTATCTACCCATTTTTATGTTCAGCGGTAAAACTGAAGTTTCTATGGAACTGCAACTCGGCTTGTGACTGTGGTTTTCCCGGTCACACAAAAATGCTGAAATTCGACTTATACAGTGTTTGTGCTTATTAACCTTGATGAATTCTCTCCTCTTGACGGTAGAATAGTGTGTAAAGCAAAGCACAATACATTGCTATGTGTAGAAGCAAAGATATACGCGATTTCAGAATGTGTTCCTAGAACAGCTGCGAGCAACTTTTTTACTCAACGTTAACAACACATCTGAAGCTCAATATTTCTGGGCTGAAGCGGGGAGGATTAGACAGTGTGTGCACTGTAAAGGGGAAGTCTGTGGCATTAACAGGAAGGGAGAAAAAGTACTTTCTACCCATTTTTATGTTCAGCGGTAAAACTGAAGTTTCTATGGAACTACAACTCGGCTTGTGACTGTGGTTTTCCCGGTCACACAAAAATGCTGAAATTCGACTTATACAGTGTTTGTGCTTATTAACCTTGATGAATTCTCTCCTCTTGACGGTAGAATAGTGTGTAAAGCAAAGCACAATACATTGCTATGTGTAGAAGCAAAGATATACGCGATTTCAGAATGTGTTCCTAGAACAGCTGCGAGCAACTTTTTTACTCAACGTTAACAACACATCTGAAGCTCAATATTTCTGGGCAGAAGCGGGGAGGATTAGACACAGTGTGCACTGTAAAGGGGAAGTCTGTGGCATTAACAGGAAGGGAGAAAAAGTACTTTCTACCCATTTTTAGGTTCAGCGGTAAAACTGACGTTTCTATGGAACTGCAGCTCGGCTTGTGACTGTGGTTTTCCCGGTCACACAAAAATGCTGAAATTCGACTTATACAGTGTTTGTGCTTATTAACCTTGATGAATTCTCTCCTCTTGACGGTAGAATAGCGTGTAAAGCAAAGCACAATACATTGCTATGTGTAGAAGCAAAGATATACGCGATTTCAGAATGTGTTCCTAGAACAGCTGCGAGCAACTTTTTTACTCAACGTTAACAACACATCTGAAGCTCAATATTTCTGGGCTGAAGCGGGGAGGATTAGACACAGTGTGCACTGTAAAGGGGAAGTCTGTGGCATTAACAGGAAGGGAGAAAAAGTACTTTCTACCCATTTTTATGTTCAGCGGTAAAACTGAAGTTTCTATGGAACTGCAGATCGTCTTGTGACTGTGGTTTTCCCGGTCACACTAAAATGCTGAAATTCGACTTATACAGTGTTTGTGCTTACTGTATTAACCTTGATGAATTCTCTCCTCTTGACGGTAGAATAGTGTGTAAAGCAAAGCACAATACATTGCTATGTGTAGAAGCAAAGATATACGCGATTTCAGAATGTGTTCCTAGAACAGCTGCGAGCAACTTTTTTACTCAACGTTAACAACACATCTGAAGCTCAATATTTCTGGGCTGAAGCGTGGAGGATTAGACAGTGTGCACTGTAAAGGGGAAGTCTGTGGCATTAACAGGATGGGAGAAAAAGTACTTTCTACCCATTTTTAGGTTCAGCGGTAAAACTGAAGTTTCTATGGAACTGCAGATCGGCTTGTGACGGTGGTTTTCCCGGTCACACAAAAATTCTGAAATTCGACTTATACAGTGTTTGTGCTTATTAACCTTGATGAATTCTCTCCTCTTGACGGTAGAATAGTGTGTAAAGCAAAGCACAATACATTGCTATGTGTAGAAGCAAAGATATACGCGATTTCAGAATGTGTTCCTAGAACAGCTGCGAGCAACTTTTTTACTCAACGTTAACAACACATCTGAAGCTCAATATTTCTGGGCTGAAGCGGGGAGGATTAGACACAGTGTGTACTGTAAAGGGGAAGTCTGTGGCATTAACAGGAAGGGAGAAAAAGTACTTTCTACCCATTTTTAGGTTCAGCGGTAAAACTGAAGTTTCTATGGAACTGCAGTTCGGCTTGTGACTCTGCTTTTCCCGGTCACACATAAATGCTGAAATTCGACTTATACAGTGTTTGTGCTTATTAACCTTGATGAATTCTCTCCTCTTGACGGTAGAATAGTGTGTTAAGCAAAGCACAATACATTGCTATGTGTAGAAGCAAAGATATTCGCGATTTCAGAATGTGTTCCTAGAACAGCTGCGAGCAACTTTTTTACTCAACGTTAACAACACATCTGAAGCTCAATATTTCTGGGCTGAAGCGGGGAGGATTAGACACAGTGTGCACTGTAAAGGGGAAGTCTGTGGCATTAACAGGAAGGGAGAAAAAGTACTATCTACCCATTTTTATGTTCAGCGGTAAAAATGAAGTTTCTATGGAACTGCAACTCGGCTTGTGACTGTGGTTTTCCCGGTCACACAAAAATGCTGAAATTCGACTTATACAGTGTTTGTGCTTATTAACCTTGATGAATTCTCTCCTCTTGACGGTAGAATAGTGTGTAAAGCAAAGCACAATACATTGCTATGTGTAGAAGCAAAGATATACGCGATTTCAGAATGTGTTCCTAGAACAGCTGCGAGCAACTTTTTTACTCAACGTTAACAACACATCTGAAGCTCAATATTTCTGGGCTGAAGCGGGGAGGATTAGACACAGTGTGCACTGTAAAGGGGAAGTCTGTGGCATTAACAGGAAGGGAGAAAAAGTACTTTCTACCCATTTTATGTTCAGCGGTAAAACTGAAGTTTCTATGGAACTGCAACTCGTCTTGTGACTGTGGATTCCCGGTCACACAAAAATGCTGAAATTCGACTTATACAGTGTTTGTGCTTATTAACCTTGATGAATTCTCTCCTCTTGACGGTAGAATAGTGTGTAAAGCAAAGCACAATACATTGCTATGTGTAGAAGCAAAGATATACGCGATTTCAGAATGTGTTCATAGAACAGCTGCGAGCAACTTTTTTACTCAACGTTAACAACACATCTGAAGCTCAATATTTCTGGGCTGAAGCGGGTAGGATTAGACACAGTGTGCACTGTAAAGGGGAAGTCTGTGGCATTAACAGGAAGGGAGAAAAAGTACTTTCTACCCATTTTTATGTTCAGCGGTAAAACTGAAGTTTCTATGGAACTGCAACTCGGCTTGTGACTGTTGATTCCCGGTCACACAAAAATGCTGAAATTCGACTTATACAGTGTTTGTGCTTATTAACCTTGATGAATTCTCTCCTCTTGACGGTAGAATAGTGTGTAAAGCAAAGCACAATACATTGCTATGTGTAGAAGCAAAGATATACGCGATTTCAGAATGTGTTCCTAGAACAGCTGCGAGCAACTTTTTTACTCAACGTTAACAACACATCTGAAGCTCAATATTTCTGGGCTGAAGCGGGGAGGATTAGACACAGTGTGCACTGTAAAGGGGAAGTCTGTGGCATTAACAGGAAGGGAGAAAAAGTACTTTCTACCCATTTTTAGGTTCAGCGGTAAAACTGAAGTTTCTATGGAACTGCAGATCGGCTTGTGACGGTGGTTTTCCCGGTCACACAAAAATTCTGAAATTCGACTTATACAGTGTTTGTGCTTATTAACCTTGATGAATTCTCTCCTCTTGGCGGTAGAATAGTGTGTAAAGCAAAGCACAATACATTGCTATGTGTAGAAGCAAAGATATACGCGATTTCAGAATGTGTTCCTAGAACAGCTGCGAGCAACTTTTTCACTCAACGTTAACAACACATCTGAAGCTCAATATTTCTGGGCTGAAGCGGGGAGGATTAGACACAGTGTGCACTGTAAAGGGGAAGTCTGTGGCATTAACAGGAAGGGAGAAAAAGTACTTTCTACCCATTTTTATGTTCAGCGGTAAAACTGAAGTTTCTATGGAACTGCAACTCGGCTTGAGACTGTGGTTTTCCCGGTCACACAAAAATGCTGAAATTCGACTTATACAGTGTTTGTGCTTATTAACCTTGATGAATTCTCTCCTCTTGACGGTAGAATAGTGTGTAAAGCAAAGCACAATACATTGCTATGTGTAGAAGCAAAGATATACGCGATTTCAGAATGTGTTCCTAGAACAGCTGCGAGCAACTTTTTTTACTCAACGTTAACAACACATCTGAAGCTCAATATTTCTGGACTGAAGCGGGGAGGATTAGACACAGTGTGCACTGTAAAGGGGAAGTCTGTGGCATTAACAGGAAGGGAGAAAAAGTACTTTCTACCCATTTTATGTTCAGCGGTAAAACTGAAGTTTCTATGGAACTGCAGATCGTCTTGTGACGGTGGTTTTCCCGGTCACACAAAAATTCTGAAATTCGACTTATACAGTGTTTGTGCTTATTAACCTTGATGAATTCTCTCCTCTTGACGGTAGAATAGTGTGTAAAGCAAAGCACAATACATTGCTATGTGTAGAAGCAAAGATATACGCGATTTCAGAATGTGTTCCTAGAACAGCTGCGAGCAACTTTTTTACTCAACGTTAACAACACATTTGAAGCTCAATATTTCTGGGCTGAAGCGGGTAGGATTAGACACAGTGTGCACTGTAAAGGGGAAGTCTGTGGCATTAACAGGAAGGGAGAAAAAGTACTTTCTACCCATTTTTATGTTCAGCGGTAAAACTGAAGTTTCTATGGAACTGCAGCTCGGCTTGTGACTGTGGATTCCCGGTCACACAAAAATGCTGAAATTCGACTTATACAGTGTTTGTGCTTATTAACCTTGATGAATTCTCTCCTCTTGACGGTAGAATAGTGTGTAAAGCAAAGCACAATACATTGCTATGTGTAGAAGCAAAGATATACGCGATTTCAGAATGTGTTCCTAGAACAGCTGCGAGCAACTTTTTTACTCAACGTTAACAACACATCTGAAGCTCAATATTTCTGGGCTGAAGCGGGGAGGATTAGACACAGTGTGCACTGTAAAGGGGAAGTCTGTGGCATTAACAGGAAGGGAGAAAAAGTACTTTCTACCCATTTTTAGGTTCAGCGGTAAAACTGAAGTTTCTATCTATGGAACTGCAGATCGGCTTGTGACGGTGGTTTTCCCGGTCACACAAAAATTCTGAAATTCGACTTATACAGTGTTTGTGCTTATTAACCTTGATTAATTCTCTCCTCTTGGCGGTAGAATAGTGTGTAAAGCAAAGCACAATACATTGCTATGTGTAGAAGCAAAGATATACGCGATTTCAGAATGTGTTCCTAGAACAGCTGCGAGCAACTTTTTTACTCAACGTTAAAAACACATCTGAAGCTCAATATTTCTGGGCTGAAGCGGGGAGGATTAGACACAGTGTGCACTGTAAAGGGGAAGTCTGTGGCATTAACAGGAAGGGAGAAAAAGTACTTTCTACCCATTTTTATGTTCAGCGGTAAAACTGAAGTTTCTATGGAACTGCAACTCGGCTTGTGACTGTGGTTTTCCCGGTCACACAAAAATGCTGAAATTCGACTTATACAGTGTTTGTGCTTATTAACCTTGATGAATTCTCTCCTCTTGACGGTAGAATAGTGTGTAAAGCAAAGCACAATACATTGCTATGTGTAGAAGCAAAGATATACGCGATTTCAGAATGTGTTCCTAGAACAGCTGCGAGCAACTTTTTTTACTCAACGTTAACAACACATCTGAAGCTCAATATTTCTGGACTGAAGCGGGGAGGATTAGACACAGTGTGCACTGTAAAGGGGAAGTCTGTGGCATTAACAGGAAGGGAGAAAAAGTACTTTCTACCCATTTTATGTTCAGCGGTAAAACTGAAGTTTCTATGGAACTGCAGATCGTCTTGTGACGGTGGTTTTCCCGGTCACACAAAAATTCTGAAATTCGACTTATACAGTGTTTGTGCTTATTAACCTTGATGAATTCTCTCCTCTTGACGGTAGAATAGTGTGTAAAGCAAAGCACAATACATTGCTATGTGTAGAAGCAAAGATATACGCGATTTCAGAATGTGTTCCTAGAACAGCTGCGAGCAACTTTTTTACTCAACGTTAACAACACATTTGAAGCTCAATATTTCTGGGCTGAAGCGGGTAGGATTAGACACAGTGTGCACTGTAAAGGGGAAGTCTGTGGCATTAACAGGAAGGGAGAAAAAGTACTTTCTACCCATTTTTATGTTCAGCGGTAAAACTGAAGTTTCTATGGAACTGCAGCTCGGCTTGTGACTGTGGATTCCCGGTCACACAAAAATGCTGAAATTCGACTTATACAGTGTTTGTGCTTATTAACCTTGATGAATTCTCTCCTCTTGACGGTAGAATAGTGTGTAAAGCAAAGCACAATACATTGCTATGTGTAGAAGCAAAGATATACGCGATTTCAGAATGTGTTCCTAGAACAGCTGCGAGCAACTTTTTTACTCAACGTTAACAACACATCTGAAGCTCAATATTTCTGGGCTGAAGCGGGGAGGATTAGACACAGTGTGCACGGTAAAGGGGAAGTCTGTGGCATTAACAGGAAGGGAGAAAAAGTACTTTCTACCCATTTTTAGGTTCAGCGGTAAAACTGAAGTTTCTATGGAACTGCAGTTCGGCTTGTGACTCTGCTTTTCCCGGTCACACATAAATGCTGAAATTCGACTTATACAGTGTTTGTGCTTATTAACCTTGATGAATTCTCTCCTCTTGACGGTAGAATAGTGTGTTAAGCAAAGCACAATACATTGCTATGTGTAGAAGCAAAGATATTCGCGATTTCAGAATGTGTTCCTAGAACAGCTGCGAGCAACTTTTTTACTCAACGTTAACAACACATCTGAAGCTCAATATTTCTGGGCTGAAGCGGGGAGGATTAGACACAGTGTGCACTGTAAAGGGGAAGTCTGTGGCATTAACAGGAAGGGAGAAAAAGTACTATCTACCCATTTTTATGTTCAGCGGTAAAACTGAAGTTTCTATGGAACTGCAACTCGGCTTGTGACTGTGGTTTTCCCGGTCACACAAAAATGCTGAAATTCGACTTATACAGTGTTTGTGCTTATTAACCTTGATGAATTCTCTCCTCTTGACGGTAGAATAGTGTGTAAAGCAAAGCACAATACATTGCTATGTGTAGAAGCAAAGATATACGCGATTTCAGAATGTGTTCCTAGAACAGCTGCGAGCAACTTTTTTACTCAACGTTAACAACACATCTGAAGCTCAATATTTCTGGGCTGAAGCGGGGAGGATTAGACACAGTGTGCACTGTAAAGGGGAAGTCTGTGGCATTAACAGGAAGGGAGAAAAAGTACTTTCTACCCATTTTATGTTCAGCGGTAAAACTGAAGTTTCTATGGAACTGCAACTCGTCTTGTGACTGTGGATTCCCGGTCACACAAAAATGCTGAAATTCGACTTATACAGTGTTTGTGCTTATTAACCTTGATGAATTCTCTCCTCTTGACGGTAGAATAGTGTGTAAAGCAAAGCACAATACATTGCTATGTGTAGAAGCAAAGATATACGCGATTTCAGAATGTGTTCATAGAACAGCTGCGAGCAACTTTTTTACTCAACGTTAACAACACATCTGAAGCTCAATATTTCTGGGCTGAAGCGGGTAGGATTAGACACAGTGTGCACTGTAAAGGGGAAGTCTGTGGCATTAACAGGAAGGGAGAAAAAGTACTTTCTACCCATTTTTATGTTCAGCGGTAAAACTGAAGTTTCTATGGAACTGCAACTCGGCTTGTGACTGTTGATTCCCGGTCACACAAAAATGCTGAAATTCGACTTATACAGTGTTTGTGCTTATTAACCTTGATGAATTCTCTCCTCTTGACGTTAGAATAGTGTGTAAAGCAAAGCACAATACATTGCTATGTGTAGAAGCAAAGATATACGCGATTTCAGAATGTGTTCCTAGAACAGCTGCGAGCAACTTTTTTACTCAACGTTAACAACACATCTGAAGCTCAATATTTCTGGGCTGAAGCGGGGAGGATTAGACAGTGTGCACTGTAAAGGGGAAGTCTGTGGCATTAACAGGATGGGAGAAAAAGTACTTTCTACCCATTTTTAGGTTCAGCGGTAAAACTGAAGTTTCTATGGAACTGCAGATCGGCTTGTGACGGTGGTTTTCCCGGTCACACAAAAATTCTGAAATTCGACTTATACAGTGTTTGTGCTTATTAACCTTGATGAATTCTCTCCTCTTGACGGTAGAATAGTGTGTAAAGCAAAGCACAATACATTGCTATGTGTAGAAGCAAAGATATACGCGATTTCAGAATGTGTTCCTAGAACAGCTGCGAGCAACTTTTTTACTCAACGTTAACAACACATCTGAAGCTCAATATTTCTGGGCTGAAGCGGGGAGGATTAGACACAGTGTGTACTGTAAAGGGGAAGTCTGTGGCATTAACAGGAAGGGAGAAAAAGTACTTTCTACCCATTTTTAGGTTCAGCGGTAAAACTGAAGTTTCTATGGAACTGCAGCTCGGCTTGTGACTGTGGTTTTCCCGGTCACACAAAAATGCTGATATTAGACTTATACAGTGTTTGTGCTTATTAACCTTGATGAATTCTCTCCTCTTGACGGTAGAATAGTGTGTAAAGCAAAGCACAATACATTGCTATGTGTAGAAGCAAAGATATACGCGATTTCAGAATGTGTTCCTAGAACAGCTGCGAGCAACTTTTTTACTCAACGTTAACAACACATCTGAAGCTCAATATTTCTGGGCTGAAGCGGGGAGGATTAGACACAGTGTGCACGGTAAAGGGGAAGTCTGTGGCATTAACAGGAAGGGAGAAAAAGTACTTTCTACCCATTTTTAGGTTCAGCGGTAAAACTGAAGTTTCTATGGAACTGCAGTTCGGCTTGTGACTCTGCTTTTCCCGGTCACACATAAATGCTGAAATTCGACTTATACAGTGTTTGTGCTTATTAACCTTGATGAATTCTCTCCTCTTGACGGTAGAATAGTGTGTAAAGCAAAGCACAATACATTGCTATGTGTAGAAGCAAAGATATTCGCGATTTCAGAATGTGTTCCTAGAACAGCTGCGAGCAACTTTTTTACTCAACGTTAACAACACATCTGAAGCTCAATATTTCTGGGCTGAAGCGGGGAGGATTAGACACAGTGTGCACTGTAAAGGGGAAGTCTGTGGCATTAACAGGAAGGGAGAAAAAGTACTATCTACCCATTTTTATGTTCAGCGGTAAAACTGAAGTTTCTATGGAACTGCAACTCGGCTTGTGACTGTGGTTTTCCCGGTCACACAAAAATGCTGAAATTCGACTTATACAGTGTTTGTGCTTATTAACCTTGATGAATTCTCTCCTCTTGACGGTAGAATAGTGTGTAAAGCAAAGCACAATACATTGCTATGTGTAGAAGCAAAGATATACGCGATTTCAGAATGTGTTCCTAGAACAGCTGCGAGCAACTTTTTTACTCAACGTTAACAACACATCTGAAGCTCAATATTTCTGGGCTGAAGCGGGGAGGATTAGACACAGTGTGCACTGTAAAGGGGAAGTCTGTGGCATTAACAGGAAGGGAGAAAAAGTACTTTCTACCCATTTTATGTTCAGCGGTAAAACTGAAGTTTCTATGGAACTGCAACTCGTCTTGTGACTGTGGATTCCCGGTCACACAAAAATATTGAAATTCGACTTATACAGTGTTTGTGCTTATTAACCTTGATGAATTCTCTCCTCTTGACGGTAGAATAGTGTGTAAAGCAAAGCACAATACATTGCTATGTGTAGAAGCAAAGATATACGCGATTTCAGAATGTGTTCATAGAACAGCTGCGAGCAACTTTTTTACTCAACGTTAACAACACATCTGAAGCTCAATATTTCTGGGCTGAAGCGGGTAGGATTAGACACAGTGTGCACTGTAAAGGGGAAGTCTGTGGCATTAACAGGAAGAGAGAAAAAGTACTTTCTACCCATTTTTATGTTCAGCGGTAAAACTGAAGTTTCTATGGAACTGCAACTCGGCTTGTGACTGTTGATTCCCGGTCACACAAAAATGCTGAAATTCGACTTATACAGTGTTTGTGCTTATTAACCTTGATGAATTCTCTCCTCTTGACGGTAGAATAGTGTGTAAAGCAAAGCACAATACATTGCTATGTGTAGAAGCAAAGATATACGCGATTTCAGAATGTGTTCCTAGAACAGCTGCGAGCAACTTTTTTACTCAACGTTAACAACACATCTGAAGCTCAATATTTCTGGGCTGAAGCGGGGAGGATTAGACACAGTGTGCACTGTAAAGGGGAAGTCTGTGGCATTAACAGGAAGGGAGAAAAAGTACTTTCTACCCATTTTTAGGTTCAGCGGTAAAACTGAAGTTTCTATGGAACTGCAGATCGGCTTGTGACGGTGGTTTTCCCGGTCACACAAAAATTCTGAAATTCGACTTATACAGTGTTTGTGCTTATTAACCTTGATGAATTCTCTACTCTTGGCGGTAGAATAGTGTGTAAAGCAAAGCACAATACATTGCTATGTGTAGAAGCAAAGATATACGCGATTTCAGAATGTGTTCCTAGAACAGCTGCGAGCAACTTTTTCACTCAACGTTAACAACACATCTGAAGCTCAATATTTCTGGGCTGAAGCGGGGAGGATTAGACACAGTGTGCACTGTAAAGGGGAAGTCTGTGGCATTAACAGGAAGGGAGAAAAAGTACTTTCTACCCATTTTTATGTTCAGCGGTAAAACTGAAGTTTCTATGGAACTGCAACTCGGCTTGTGACTGTGGTTTTCCCGGTCACACAAAAATGCTGAAATTCGACTTATACAGTGTTTGTGCTTATTAACCTTGATGAATTCTCTCCTCTTGACGGTAGAATAGTGTGTAAAGCAAAGCACAATACATTGCTATGTGTAGAAGCAAAGATATACGCGATTTCAGAATGTGTTCCTAGAACAGCTGCGAGCAACTTTTTTTACTCAACGTTAACAACACATCTGAAGCTCAATATTTCTGGACTGAAGCGGGGAGGATTAGACACAGTGTGCACTGTAAAGGGGAAGTCTGTGGCATTAACAGGAAGGGAGAAAAAGTACTTTCTACCCATTTTATGTTCAGCGGTAAAACTGAAGTTTCTATGGAACTGCAGATCGTCTTGTGACGGTGGTTTTCCCGGTCACACAAAAATGCTGAAATTCGACTTATACAGTGTTTGTGCTTATTAACCTTGATGAATTCTCTCCTCTTGACGGTAGAATAGTGTGTAAAGCAAAGCACAATACATTGCTATGTGTAGAAGCAAAGATATACGCGATTTCAGAATGTGTTCCTAGAACAGCTGCGAGCAACTTTTTTACTCAACGTTAACAACACATTTGAAGCTCAATATTTCTGGGCTGAAGCGGGTAGGATTAGACACAGTGTGCACTGTAAAGGGGAAGTCTGTGGCATTAACAGGAAGGGAGAAAAAGTACTTTCTACCCATTTTTATGTTCAGCGGTAAAACTGAAGTTTCTATGGAACTGCAGCTCGGCTTGTGACTGTGGATTCCCGGTCACACAAAAATGCTGAAATTCGACTTATACAGTGTTTGTGCTTATTAACCTTGATGAATTCTCTCCTCTTGACGGTAGAATAGTGTGTAAAGCAAAGCACAATACATTGCTATGTGTAGAAGCAAAGATATACGCGATTTCAGAATGTGTTCCTAGAACAGCTGCGAGCAACTTTTTTACTCAACGTTAACAACACATCTGAAGCTCAATATTTCTGGGCTGAAGCGGGTAGGATTAGACACAGTGTGCACTGTAAAGGGGAAGTCTGTGGCATTAACAGGAAGGGAGAAAAAGTACTTTCTACCCATTTTTATGTTCAGCGGTAAAACTGAAGTTTCTATGGAACTGCAGATCAGCTTGTGACTGTGGATTCCCGGTCACACAAAAATGCTGAAATTAGACTTATACAGTGTTTGTGCTTATTAACCTTGATGAATTCTCTCCTCTTGACGGTAGAATAGTGTGTAAAGCAAAGCACAATACATTGCTATGTGTAGAAGCAAAGATATACGCGATTTCAGAATGTGTTCATAGAACAGCTGCGAGCAACTTTTTTACTCAACGTTAACAACACATCTGAAGCTCAATATTTCTGGGCTGAAGCGGGGTGGATTAGACACAGTGTGCACTGTAAAGGGGAAGTCTGTGGCATTAACAGGAAGGGAGAAAAAGTACTTTCTACCCATTTTTATGTTCAGCGGTAAAACTGAAGTTTCTATGGAACTGCAACTCGGCTTGTGACTGTTGATTCCCGGTCACACAAAAATGCTGAAATTCGACTTATACAGTGTTTGTGCTTATTAACCTTGATGAATTCTCTCCTCTTGACGGTAGAATAGTGTGTAAAGCAAAGCACAATACATTGCTATGTGTAGAAGCAAAGATATACGCGATTTCAGAATGTGTTCCTAGAACAGCTGCGAGCAACTTTTTTACTCAACGTTAACAACACATCTGAAGCTCAATATTTCTGGGCTGAAGCGGGGAGGATTAGACACAGTGTGCACTGTAAAGGGGAAGTCTGTGGCATTAACAGGAAGGGAGAAAAAGTACTTTCTACCCATTTTTAGGTTCAGCGGTAAAACTGAAGTTTCTATCTATGGAACTGCAGATCGGCTTGTGACGGTGGTTTTCCCGGTCACACAAAAATTCTGAAATTCGACTTATACAGTGTTTGTGCTTATTAACCTTGATTAATTCTCTCCTCTTGGCGGTAGAATAGTGTGTAAAGCAAAGCACAATACATTGCTATGTGTAGAAGCAAAGATATACGCGATTTCAGAATGTGTTCCTAGAACAGCTGCGAGCAACTTTTTTACTCAACGTTAACAACACATCTGAAGCTCAATATTTCTGGGCTGAAGCGGGGAGGATTAGACACAGTGTGCACTGTAAAGGGGAAGTCTGTGGCATTAACAGGAAGGGAGAAAAAGTACTTTCTACCCATTTTTATGTTCAGCGGTAAAACTGAAGTTTCTATGGAACTGCAACTCGGCTTGTGACTGTGGTTTTCCCGGTCACACAAAAATGCTGAAATTCGACTTATACAGTGTTTGTGCTTATTAACCTTGATGAATTCTCTCCTCTTGACGGTAGAATAGTGTGTAAAGCAAAGCACAATACATTGCTATGTGTAGAAGCAAAGATATACGCGATTTCAGAATGTGTTCCTAGAACAGCTGCGAGCAACTTTTTTTTACTCAACGTTAACAACACATCTGAAGCTCAATATTTCTGGGCTGAAGCGGGGAGGATTAGACACAGTGTGCACTGTAAAGGGGAAGTCTGTGGCATTAACAGGAAGGGAGAAAAAGTACTTTCTACCCATTTTATGTTCAGCGGTAAAACTGAAGTTTCTATGGAACTGCAGATCGTCTTGTGACGGTGGTTTTCCCGGTCACACAAAAATTCTGAAATTCGACTTATACAGTGTTTGTGCTTATTAACCTTGATGAATTCTCTCCTCTTGACGGTAGAATAGTGTGTAAAGCAAAGCACAATACATTGCTATGTGTAGAAGCAAAGATACGCGATTTCAGAATGTGTTCCTAGAACAGCTGCGAGCAACTTTTTTACTCAACGTTAACAACACATCTGAAGCTCAATATTTCTGGGCTGAAGCGGGGAAGATTAGACACAGTGTGCACGGTAAAGGGGAAGTCT